>NC_135783.1:194131446-194256446 GCF_051106095.1 Pogona vitticeps
GTGATCATGCTAGAACCTGCCATCTCTCTCCAAATGCAGACGTGACATTATTTGCTTCCAGTGGGGGTGTGATATATCTGAGAAATGAGCAGAAAGATGAATGGCGATGCTTCCGCGGAGGGGTCGAGAGATGAGTCAGCAGGAGCTGGGAAGGAAACAGCTTGGGTGAAGGCAGAGATAGCAGGAAGTCTTCCTGAGCTATTCTTTTTTTATTGAGAAGAAGATTGAGGAAGAGGTCAGAAGGCCCTAAATGCAAGCTTTAGCCCGAATCTTTCATCTTGTCTAAGCCACAGTTGAACGCCTAAAATGTGCCACCTGTCAATCACGTTTTACCTTTTTTACACCATTATGTGAAACATGTGAAAGGAGGGAGTTGCACATCTATGCGCTCTGCAGATTCTCTCTGTCTCTTCTGCCTGCATCCATTCTGTGTCTGGGCTATGGTTTGGTTTGGTTTGTCTTTTTAATGGAATACAATATGAAGCTTCTTATTCCCTCCCTCCATGTACTGATATTAATATGCATGTTTTAAATGAAAGTTATTGCTTCGATGCATCCTCTCCTCCCTCCCATAATTAACTAAAGGAGCAGGATTTCGCATGCATTTGAAAAATGTGCATTTTCTGTGACCCTGGGGTTGCTAGCAAAAAGTGAAGGCTCCGTGCGCAATTCCCATTGAAAGCATTCAGTCTGGAAAGAAAAAATAAAACTTCACCGTAGGACTCGCTGTCATGAGCCACCCAATCATCGTTTTACTTGCAGGTTTCAGGGGAGGTCCAGGGATGGATGGTGGAAGATATATGTGCCGAATATTTCAGACATGTAACGATTATTTGCCACAGGGAAATAATTTTCAGCAAGGAGGATGAGGAAAGGGGCTGAGCCAACACATATTTCAGTCTCCTCAGCATTTGCTGTGTAACGCCACATGTGTGAATAAGCCTTCTGGTATTAGAATACAACACCAAAACATGTAGCAGTCATCAGAACAAATATTTATAGTTGGGTCATGAACAGAGAGGCAGGCAGATGGGATGAAATGTCTCCCCACCCTTTTTTAGATCTCCATACAGATTGCTACTTTCAAGCTCATCCTTCCTCCTTCTCTGAGGTCTGTTCCTCTTTGTTCCATCTCCATTTTAGTTGGACAGATGCAGACCTGGACACATGAAAGCCAGCTCGGAGGGCTTCTGTAAACATGTATAAGAAATTTTTTAACTTATGGCAATTTGCTTCTAAAAGTTACATCATTTGTGTAACTGTGCAACAGGATTTCAGCTGCTATTTTATACTTTATTGCTTCTTTGGGGAAATATTTCTGATTCTTTAAATGTCTTAATAAATAAAGCAAAGACAGGCTTTATCGCACATGGATTAATTTGATTTCAAGGAGAAAATAGAATGGCTGGAAATCAAGAGAAATCAGAGAGTGGGTTGGTGTTACATCAGATGAGGGGCTGTGGAAGTTTTGAGTCTGTGCTAAAGCACCTTATTGGACAAGAAACCTAGACAGCATCTTAAAAAGCAGAGACATCACTTTGCCAACAAAGGTCCGCATAGTCAAAGCTATGGTTTTTCCAGTAGTGATATATGGAAGTGAGAGCTGGGCCATAAAGAAAGCAGACCGCCGAAGAATTGATGCTTTTGAATTGTGATGCTGGAGGAGGCTCTTGAGAGTCCCCTGGACTGCAAGGAGAACAAACCTATCCACTTGTACACATTAAAGCCAGCTTGGACGGTTTCTGTAAACATGTATAAGAAATTTTTCTCTTGCACTTTCCTTGAATGGATGCACTTTATTAATACATAGGAGGATTTCTGTTTACCTTCCTGCCAGCCCTCAAAGTGAGCATTCTCTTCAATAGTCATTTGTTCAGCCCAAGAGTACTGCACTCCTCCAGTAAATACCAAAAAAAATAAAAATAAAAAAAATCCCAACTCTGAATTAGGGAAGAACAAAAGTTACTGGTCCACTCTGCACCTGAGTGGACATAGAGATTGCAGCTAACCTATCCTGGCCCCTGTAAGACACATTCTGAGTCTCCATGTCCCTGACATAGCCCCACAGTTCTGCGAGATGGCTGCAGTTTAGCTGCAGGAGCATATATACTCTGGCCAAAATCCTGCTGCTTAGCATATTCTAGTGCCTATTCTAGAGTGATTTACTATGCTAAGCAATTGGATTTAGGCCATTATCTGGTGCCCCAGTTTTTGGAATGTCCTGGAAAGATCTTAGGCTTGATTCAATGCATTAGTGATCATTCATACCAGCAGCCCAGTCTACTGAGCTGTTTCCATTTCCCCTGTCCTCAATTCAAACTGCTGACCATCTTTTGACATTTAACCCCACAAAGGCTAAATGTGAATGTGAAGACTTGTTATAGTGTTGGTCCACCTCAAAATGAAGAGGAGTTCCATGCTCTGCTGAGTAGTCATCTGGAATTGCACAAATACCCTGGTTTGATCTAGTTTAACACAATTGTCCAAAGACAATGTGCATGGCTAGTCTGAATATATGTCGTTCCTCCCTTGACACAACAATAAGCCACAATAAATCCAGTGGGACTTATTGCACCCTAAGTTGCATTTAACTTAAGTTTTAAGATAGACATCTTAGGTCATCATATACTGTAGATTCTTGGGAGATAACATCAGGTGACACAGTAAGCATGCAATAGAGGGCTGGGTGAACACTCAGACATTCATTATTATGGAGAAATTCAGGCCTTCCTGACAGAGAGGGAAAATAATAGTGCTATATCTAATGTTGCTTTGATGCAATGTAATTACATGTATGGAACTGTGCAAACAACAATCAACGTTTTCAAACACCAGTGCTGAATGTTGAATACAAACCCCTATGTTTCTTTAGCATAGAAAACTTGAAAACAAACTACCCACTTTTCTTAGAAAGTCATACATCATGTCAAGTATAACATTCAATCTACTGTAGAATCTCTAGAGTAGGCCAAAATGACTGACTCTTGTGATGGACTGGCTTACACACATAATGCTGTGGTTCACCTGGAATTAAGAAGGTTTTTTTTTAAACCCTACAAGTTCCTAGAAAATCTTCATCCAGCCTGTTCGCAGCAATGTTCTTTAGACTTCCCCAGCCCTAGAGCTAAACATGCAGCAGTTGCATCAACCTGAGGATTTATTTCAAAGAGGTGACAATAAAGAGTGGGTAGGGGAAAAGAATTCTGCTAAAACATCAGTTTGTTCTCTCTTGCTAACAAGCAGGATATTATTCATAACAAGAACAAAGTTAGCTCTGAGTGTTGGAGCTGCAGAGTCAAAAATATGAGAAGACTGACTCCGAAAGAGTCTTCCATTGATGACAAACCCAATGGGGGTGCCAACCCTGCACTCTTTAGTTGTTGAGAGATATTGGTTTTATCAGGAAGTGCAAGTTCTGAAGTTTGATATCCGTCCAACAAGTCCATCACAAATGCACACATGGGTGTCAAACCGAATAGTGGATTTTGAAAGAGAAAATTTTATTAGAAGCTGGGACCATGCCAAGACATCAAAGAAATTCTCTTCTTCTTTTTAACAGACTGGTTTGAAAATGAAAATACTTCCATTATCTTAATGGCTCTTTTTAACTACTTGAATTGATTAGAAAAGAAAGCCAGACAACATGGTTGGGAGGGAATCCGCTGTCCGCTGGAGTTGATTGTTAATGAAATCCCTTTTATTTTGCAGGAACAGAAACTTGGTCCCACTTCAGAAGCATATATTTCTGAGTTTCAGCATGGAGTATAAGCTTCATCAAAAGAGGTACAACCACAAGATTTCCTTGTTTCAAGTTCCATGCCTGGGTTCATTGGTGTCATGGTGGTAGGACTTTGGGCAGGGATCTTAAGACTCCCTTCCGCAGAATTAGCAGAAAAGGTCAAACCAGAGCTGCCTTACTACAATTTTCAAATAAAGAATATCATGCTTATTACTTCATTGACTGCATAAAGAAAATCTCCCCAATACAATCATTAAATCCATAGCCTAATGTACACATAGATGAATCCTTTTATTATAGAGGCTTCATGAAAGGTCAGCTTTTGCTTCATGGGTATGGCTTGATCTCCAGTCCCTGATGGAGCTTTTCCAGCTGTCAAGGTAATGCCTGAACCCATAAGAGGTCACATAACACATCAGAGTCAGCAGTGTAGGGCTAGTCAATGGAACTGCTGCCCAATGTGATGCACATATATGCTGCCAGTTGCTGATCAGATGCTGGATCCAATACATTCTTTCCATTTTTCAAAATTGCTTGTTTAATTGACTTCAGCATAACAAACTCAATGGTCACTATAGGTGATCATGCATTCCAACTGAGGCAATTGTGACATCTCTGAAGGTAATCAAGACTTTGAATCCAGTTAAGGAAAACATTTCAGTATTTAATACTATCAACTGAGCTATTCTTTCCTCTAACACTCTAGGTTTGATTTATGACTTGATATGTGAAGCTTCGTAAAATACCCCCAATTACACATTATTTCTTGACCTGTGCTCTGATCCACAAAGACAGGGCCATTTGTAGAAGCAAGCTCTTGGGTATGTCAGTACCACATATGCAGCTATACATCTACAGTTGCATCTCATCTCAGTCTGCACTGAGCCAGATCTTCTTGCTGTGTTCTATGCAGACAGATGTATTACCTTTTTCAGCTGTGCCACAATCCTACCTTCACAAGAAAACTAAGAGCCAGGGGAGAAGATCAGGACCACACACACCAGAAAGACCACTGTTAAGAACTGTTAACAACCCATGACAATGGGTGGACAAGGACTGCAGAAGTGGGATTTTAACTCACCCCCCCAACCTTTGTCCATCTAATGAGCCTATTCAGACCAGGGGGAAGTGAAACCAAACTGGAAGATATATCAGGGGTCTCCTACCAACTCAGACTGAAGAAACTACTTGGATGAGGAGTGAAATGTTCCAGCCTAATAAGAAAGAAGTCCAGTTGCCATGACTCAACTGCCAGATAATCTCACCTGGATGACTGAGAATCTTCACAGATATATTCCATAGGCTGGTGTTTGTGAGGTTTTTCTGTCGTGTGTGCCAAAATACCTCGGCCAGCATAAAGCACTCAACAATTTGGTGAGTGAGTGGGATGCAGTTTCTTCTTTTTGAACCACCTTTAATTCTAGAATTTGTTTATGGTCTGGGCCACCTGATTTTTGGAAAGCAAGCCCTTCCTAACCCTTGTATAAATTGGCCAGTATTCTGTTCCTGCAGGTGTTAGTTATGCCTGGAAACAAAGAATTGCATTCTGCAGTAGTGCAATTGGCCATGTGTCCCTAGCTCAATCAACAACACAAGGCCCTGACGGACGTGCTTCCACCTCAGTGCTAGCGCAACCTCCACAGGCACAGCCTCAAGCTGCATATGTGTAGATGGTCAACAGGACTTTGGCCACATGATGCTGCCTATAGTTTACGTGGTTAATAAATGGAAGCGTTTAACTTGTCTTTTTCTCTCTCTGTGTGTGAAAATGCACATTTGTTGCTTTCCAACTGTGTACATTTTGAAAGGCAGATTTTATTGACAACTACATGCTCAAAAAGCAAAATCGCTGCCCTGATTATGCTCCTGAGTAAGATAGTATTGAAAGCTGATCACTTCACAATGGGAACTTTTTAAATGAATTGGGGGGCAGGGGCGGGGGAGGAAAAGGCCAGAAGGCCGAAGTCTGCTGAGACAAGACTCAATGGACTTCAGCCATTCCCCCTTTTTTTAAATGCATGCAGTTGGAAAGCAACCAATGTGCATCTCCAGCATGCTGGGCGGTCTGCTAAGCTACAAAATTGGTTTGTGGCACTGGGAGCCTGCTGCAAACCCTTTTCCTGGATACAGGCTCTTGGCTGTTTTAAGCTCCCCATACATACGTATCCCAAATCTTGGGGAAGAACACTGCAATGATCTTATTTGTTTCGTAAGAACACATTTTGTAAATACATGTCAGCAGAAAGGCAATGCTATATTTTTTGTCTCAGGTAAGCAAAACCTGGATAGAAGTGGTTACCTGGAGCTTCTTGTGCTGAGCTTGTTATTACTGGTATGATTCTTTCAGAAATGCGTTTTTGGGAAACCAACATAAGACAGAATATCACCAAGGTGCCCCAATGAGCAAAAGGAAGTGGCAGTTTTATGCTTGTTATAAGCTTTTGTACTGGCACCCAAAACGTAATGTCTCCAATATGAAAATACTGGGACAATATAGTTTTGGTATTGATTTTGCTTTCACAAAGTGGAGAGGAGCCTGGATAATGTAGATTTTCCATCACAGGCGGTGTCACTGGGACATCTGAAAAAGAGATTTCAGTATCACTACAAAAATCTCTGTAACAGGGCTACAGATATGAAAGGAGAGCATAGATTTTTTTGCAGCCTCTTCTGTTGCTCTGCATCTCGGATTTTCCAAGTTCTGGAGTACATCTAAAATTGAGGCAACAGAAGACATGTCAAAACAAAGAAATGAAAAACAAGGAAGGACAAAGTGAACACGACAAAGATGGCTTATATTCTATAGGATGTTTCCTTAATGTGTTTGGATTCTTCACAGTAGAATGTAGCCACTGAAGCTTGGCACCCTGTCTTAGTCTTGTTTGAATGATGTTAAGAAATAAAGCATAATGTTCACCTAAAATTGCTCTGTATGGAGAGAGAATTCCAAGCAGAGGATTTATGTATAATCCTCTTTATCCATTCTTAAGAGTATAGCAGTCCAGTACTTACTGCTAACTCCTACAGAAATAGTTTAATCTTTGTTTCTGGGAACTCAACTTCTGTCCATGGGTCAGAACCACAGCTAATGCCAGAACTCTTCACCAAGGAAGAGACGGAAGCATTTATTCAACCTGACATTTACTATAGCATCGTGGAAATAATGGAAGGATGTGTTATCTTCATTTATGGCACACCACAACGGTCTGTAGTCTTTGCCAAGGTATTAGAAGAATAACTGCAGCATAGGGTTGAATTTAAGGTGTGCTAGCAGAACAATATCCAGCCACACTTCTCTTCTGTAAACTATTTTGCCAAAGCAAGCAGGGGACATTGTGTGTCTTTGTCCAAGTAATTGTAATTTTTTAAAATAAATCAAATCAGTTGCGTTCCCCACCACAATTCTAGTGTCCTGGGTCAAGTTCAAGGTTCAGACTCTCACCTATAAAGCCTTTCATGGTTTGGGACTATTGGAGTGTCTTTGCCCATGGTCACCTACCAGGCCCAACAGACCATCCCAGGCAATGCTCCTCCCGGAGGTGGCCACTCCAAAGGAAGCTAGGAAATCATCCATCAGAGGCCAAGTCTTCGCTGTGGCACCTACACTCTGGGACCAGCTCCTGGTGCCTGGTCGCCTTCCTGCCAGTGTTTAAAACACTCCTGAAAATATTGGTTTTCAGCGAGATTTTCAGTGAGGCCTTTCGTGACATCTATGTTTTATTTCATGCTTTTTATGTTCCATCTTTTAGCTAGCATTCATGCCTCTTGCGATTGTTGTACTGTTTTAATGCTTTATTCTCTATTGTCGTATTTATAACCATACTACTGTTCGGTGATACAGTGGTGCCTCACTTGACGAGGATAATCCGTTCCAGCAAAATCGCTGTAGAACGAAATCCTCGTCAAGCGAAAATAAAAAAAACATTGAAATGCATTGAAAACCGGTTCAATGCGTTCCAATGGGCTAAATACCTAATCGTCCAGCGAAGATCCTCCATAGGGCAGCCATTTTCCGGTGC
Organism: Pogona vitticeps; assembly: GCF_051106095.1. Lineage (NCBI taxonomy): Eukaryota > Metazoa > Chordata > Lepidosauria > Squamata > Agamidae > Pogona > Pogona vitticeps. The sequence goes on from NC_135783.1 coordinate 194,139,205, forward strand.
CTGTAAAGTAAAAAATGCCTCCTAAAAACAGCGGGGAGCCATTTTGCACAGCGGGTGTCCATTTTGGAACCCAACAATCAGCTGTTTTCAGATCGTCGTAATGCGAACCATTGGTTCCTGAAGCAGGGAACCGATCGTCATAAAGCAATTTATGGCCATTGAAACATCGTTTCAATTGCGATCGCAAAACCCTCACCATCAAGCGGATTCGTCATTTGATGAGGTAATCGTTAAGTGAAGCACCACTGTATTTTAGTATGTTGTAAAGTGCCCAGAATAGTGCATTGCACTCATAGGGGTATACCGACTGACTGACCGAATGAACGAATGACCAAACGAACGATTGAACGAATGAATGAACGAACAAACAAACAGCATGCTTCTTGATGGCTGCAGAAGAAACTAATAGATGACCTGCAATAGGAATTCTATTGATAGATCAGGTGACTTTCCCCTAGTGGCAGGCCATTCCTGGATCCAACCTAATCCTTTTTTTTCAAAAAAAGAAAAGAAAAGAAAGGGGAGGGTTGTTGGTTTGGGAGGAGCATGTTCTAATTAGTTTTATTCACTTTTTTTCTCCTGGCAGTTTCATATAAATGTTAAAAACCATTGGGGAAATCCCTGGGAGTCCCCAGAACAGAAGTCCCAAGAGGTGGACATCACCTCCTCAGGTTGTACCATCTGGGATCAGCCCTTGAGGAAGTAGTAGAACCACCAAAGACAAGAGCCCCCAAGTCCTAAACTCGATAGCTATCCCAGAAAGAGATCGTGGTCAACAGTATCAAAAGCTGCAGAAAGATCCAGTAGAACCACCATGGTTATGTTCCCTTGTTGGCATCTCTCAGGAGATCAACTTGCAGGGTGACCAATGCAACTTCATGGCACAGCCTAAATCCCGCTAGAGGAGACAGGGCAGGGAACCACTGAACACCTGTTTGTCTCAAACTGGCAGTTCATGCCCATCTGTACTACCAACCTCTAGCCCCATTAGGACTTTTAAATTCTTACCTAGGTTTTCATTAACTGTGTACACATGTGGCTGCTCAGAAACTTAGTAGGTACAACTCATTAACCACACAATTCTGCGACTCTGGTATTGAACCACCAAAGGCTTTTCAACCTTGGCTTTCTTGGGTAAATTTGGGTAGTGAGTTCACATTGACATGGTCTATGTTTGTTCTTTGGGCCCAGTCATTTAGGTCATAGTGTGTCAATGTCACCTCCGCCAAGCATAGGTTCCTGTTTATCAGCCTGCACTTTATTGGCTGCACTTTATCAATTAGTCACTGTTACAAGCAATATGGACAGGAAGTGGAGTGTGCACGAGGGTATGAGCACCCGCTGCACCCGTACTGGTTTTTACCCACACCATGTTGTCAAGACAACAGTTCCAAAACAAGGCATTGCCTCATAATGCACATTAAGGAAAACACACACAATCACATTCAACACATCCAGAAACTTCCCATAGATAAAATGTGTATCAACTTCCCTAGTAGGAGCACTGCAGTTTTTACTATCGTGTTCCCAGATTTCATTTTAATCCTCTTTCTCTACAGTCAGTAGTTCTTCTGAAATCGATAGGTTGTTTGACTTTAGAAACATATTTCTGATTTTCCAGAGTATTCCTTATGGTGCATGCGAAAACGATCAGCAATCAGACTGATGGTTGTGTTTCCCAGTATGCCATAACCCTTGAGGACCCATGGAGAACCCCAGGTAAACATGTCAGCAAAGCAGGCAACATGTGAGCCATATTTATGAGATGGAAAGAAAGGGGAGATATATTCTTTGATCCTGACTTAGCCTGATAAATGAATGCAATCCTCTTTTAGGCACAGAAGGTGTGCGAAATCCTCAGGCTGCAGAGTTGAGGTCCAGATTAAGAGAAAAGTGACAGTCATGAAAATCTAACACATTTAAGTGGCTGGCTTTTCATAAGGAAGATTTCATTTTTTCTCCCTCCAGAATCTTCTAAAGCAGAAAGTATTTAAAAGATTTCCCTCATGAGATGGGAGTATTTCACAGAGAACCTCCGGCAAAGAATGTCTTCTACATCAGAAAAGCAGGTTTTTTATTTGTGCTATTATTTTGTAATAACTTTGGGAACAATAGAGCACAGCCGAGTAATAGATCATCATTTGCCCAACTTGGTCCCCTCCAGAAGGTTTGCACTTCCATCAGTCCTAGATAAACATGGCCATTGATCAGATAATATGTGAAAATAGTATTGGAACTTCAACAGTCACCTCTATGAATGAAATCTTGAGTTCCCGTCCAAAAGGAAGTGAAAATGGGTACAAGGAAAGGGTGGTGTGATCACATGCACACGCACACACATGCACACAAAAGCCAGGTTTTTCATTATCTTGGAACAAGCTACATTCCCATGTAACCAAAATTCTTTCTTTTTGTGCAACTAACACACTCAGCCGACCACTGGTCTGTGAATCAAGGAGCTGCTGGCAGCTCAGGGCATGCTCGGTCTACTAGCCTGTGATTGGTCAAAGAAGTGTTAGCTCCCAAACAGCTGCATGCCTGAAAAATGGGCTTGTGTGCACTGATACACCCAAACTGTCTCAACTGCGCCTATCAGGACTTGAGTTCAGTGGATGGGGTGCAACTATTTCAGGATCAGACAGATGGCCATTCTGACAATCACCTACTTCTAAATGGAATGTGTTAGACCAAAGAAACATTTCATTTAAAATGTGAAATTGTGTATTGCAGCGGAACCCAAAAGATGACGTCATTCCTGCATGTCAATCAGAGGATAGAGCAGGAGGGGTGGAGTCCGAGTGGGAGTTGGACAGCTGGAGGAGACAGTTAGAGGAGAGGTGGAATAAGATAGGGATAGAGAGAAGTAGGGACAAGAAGATATAGAGAGAGTGTTAGGGTTTAGGAATAGATAATTAGGGGTTAAGAAAGGAAATTGAAAGAGTAAAATATATTGAACAAGCTGGATTGAACACCTGATTTATTATACATGAACACAAGAAACAGTTATATTTGATTCATCTTATACTTTGTTCAATAATAAAAGAATATTTAATTGAAAGCCCCTGATTCCTAAGTTCTATGAGCAGCTCCTGTATGTGTGTGGGAATGGTACTGGTATTAAGAGAATACCTGGTGGCAGCGAAAAGGGCGTATTTACCTTTGTGGAGCCCAGAGAAATAAGGGACCACAAAGGGGATCACCACATGTATATTTTCTGGAAAGTTGCTCTGGTTGACAGTATGGCGAGCTATAAGGGACAATTTCATGGTGTTGCCAATGAATTATTTGGCATGGCCTAATGCTTACTTTGGGATGTACAGCTACAGATCCTTTAAAACTGCAGACTGTGGCTGTTGTGTACTGATATGCTTTGCACAAAAAATGGGACCTCTCTCCCTGCCAAAGAAGGATGATGCAGCTGGAAGGAAACAGTTTCCTGCTGATGGTGATGTATTCTACTGGATATCAGAACTGATACTTGGTGTTGATGTAGTAGTAGTAGTAGTAGTAGTAGTAGTAGTAGTAGTAGTAGTAGTAGTAGTAATAATAATAATAATAATAATAATAATAATAATAATAATAATAATAATAATAATAATAATAATAATAATGGCACAGTCAATTATTATGGTATTATATAAAAGATACAAGTTTTAACAAAAAGCCTAAGTATCTTAAATAGCGACGCAGGATGTATGCCATTCCTAATATTGCTGTTTTTTGTAGCGCTGATAGTGTGATTTCTGAGATCTGCAACTGCTTATAGTATTGGGTAAAATTTCTTGCTATTGTTCCCAAAGCCCCAATGACTACGGAGACCACTGAAGCGTGTTTCTTCCAGAGGTGAGATGTTTCAATAGGCCAGGTCTGTGTACTTTGTTAGTTTTTCCAATTCTTAGTTTCAACTCTGGGATCCCCTGGAATTGCAATGTCAGTGATCAAGACATTTCTTCATTCTGTTGCTACTATGTTTGGTGTGTTATGTTCAAGGTGTCTACCTGTTTGGATCCTGAAATCCTACAAGATCTTGCCTTCCTCATTTTCTGACACCTTCTCTACCTGACGATCCATGGGTTTTTGGATGCCGGCAAGTTATATTTTTTGCATAATGACCAGTGCACTGTTTTTTTTTTAAACTCAATCATATCTAATTTTGTAATCTGTGCAATCTTTGGACATTCGTGGATGAGGTGGGACACAGTTTCATCTTTTCCTTGGCAGAGTCAACATTTGCTGTTAAGCCCTAACTCCTTGGATCTTGGCTTTCATCACGTTGGTTTGGAGTGCTTGTTCTTGTGCAACAACAATCAGGCCTTCGGTTTCTTTCATAGCACAATTGCCAACAATGAATTTAAAATAAAACAATGTCAAATAAAACACTGTCAAACAATGTCACAGAATAGACATACACTAAATATTATAAATCGGTTATCAGCATTGTGAATTTAAAAATATAACATAAAATAAATTAATAAAAGCAGTCAAGACTGAGACTGCAGGATCACTAACTTGTGAGTCAGTAGATGCTCTGTGTTCTGTTGGTGGTATATTCTCAAAGCCCTGTCTAAATAACCAGGTTTTCATTGCTCTCTTAAAAATAGCCTGGGAAGGGGCCAGGTGAATATCAGGCAGGAGTTGATTCCACAAATGTGGTGCAACTGCTGAGAAGGCCTGATTTCTGGTTTTTTCCTTCCAGGCCTCTCTCGGGGTCAGATTCCTCAAGCGCCCCACTTGGGACAAACCAGTAGGGTGGGCAGAACCCATTGGATGAAGACTGTTTAGGCTATTCACACAACAGATTGTGGAGAAAAGGAACTGTGATATGAGCACCAGTTACATTTAAAAAAACCCCACATAAGACACTGGTAAATTCAAGGTTTCCAACTCTGGAAGTTTAGAATGTGGAAAAAAATCACACTTGGACCGATTTTGGTCCTGTGTGTTAAAATGTGTTCCTCCTGGGTCCTCAAGTGGCATGTGGGGAATTTTTAATGCTGCAGCTAGGTTTTGTGACATACTAACCTCTACTCCACTGCCAGGTTTGTTATTCTATGTGTTTTTCTGAGGCTGCTTTGTCACTTACGTACAAAAAAGGCTCAAAGGCCATGCTGCTAGTGCTTGCCTTTCTCCAAGTGGCACCATGAGTTCAAGAGTCACTGGCTCTCAAGAGTTACCAGCTCTCAAGCAAATTTCCTCAAAAGCAGCTTGTCTCACTATTGAAGTCAGGCCATGTCTGGAAAAATACAGTTTCTAAAGCTACTGAAGGCACAGGGGATATGTCTTCTATTCCACTATGTCACACACTGAACCTGACCACACTATCATACAGATATGGTCATTGAGGGCACAGTTTGGGGCATTAAAAAAAGCCCACGCCCAATTGTGTTTCTACTTAGATCAAGCCATTCTTCTCCTTTAAGAGCTGTAGCATGCTATTCTGGCCCAGAGATAGGGCATGCATTCTTTTTGACATGCTCTGCTTCACTGGCACAAAGCCTCGTGGCGCAGTGGTTAAAACGCTGTACTGCAGCTAAAACTGTGCTCACGACCTGGGGTTCAAATCCCAGGTAGCCGGCTCAAGGTTGACTCAGCCTGCCATCCTTCCGAGGTCGGTAAAATGAGTACCCAGCTTGCTGGGGGGGGGCAATGTGTAGCCTTTATAATTAAAATTGTAAACCGCCCGGAGAGTGCTTGTAGCGCTATGGGGCGGTATATAAGTCCAATAAATAAATAAAATAAATAATAAATAGTTACAGTGTTGTGGCTGCAGATTCTGAGTGAGAGTGGGGAAAGCGAGAAAATGGAAAGGCACTGACAGAGGGGAGAGGAGTAACGTAAAAAGTAATTTTGGAGTCCCTGACCATGCACAGATGATCAGGGAAAGCACTTTATTGATAGCTGATCAGGCTACAAGGGCTCATTTGCTGTTGGCATGGTAAGAGCACCCCCCCATACCTCAACAGACCCTTTGCTGCTTGATCCACCCCACATCCAAAATGGCTAGTCTGGACAGGCCCTCTGTTTAGTCAGAGGTGGAAGAAACTATGGTTGAAAGTAAACAATACATTTAGCATAATTTTTTTATTAAAAATGCCTCCCAAAGTGGTAAAAATATATCTTTGTCTACATATCTCACATTTAGTGTGAGAGGTTTTTTGTGATTGATTATTAGAAGATAAACATATCCATCCATCTTTCTGTCTGTCTGTCTGTCTATCTATTAGCAGGGTGCTTGGATCTGTCTGTCTATCTATTAGCAGGGTACTTGGATCTGTCCGTTCTACCACCACGCTGCTCGACCCTTGCCCATCTTGGCTAATTGGAAGATCTGCCAGGGGGGTTCGCACTTGGGTCCAGGAGGCCGTGAACGCCTCTTTGAGAGAGGGAGTGGTCCCTACCGCCTTGAAAGAGGCGGTGATTCGACCACTCCTTAAAAAGCCTAACCTGGACCCAAGGCTGGTGGTTAACTACCGACCAGTGGCGAACCTCCCTTATTTGGGCAAGGTGTTGGAGCGGGTTGTGGCCGGGCAACTCCAGGCGCTGCTGGATGAAACGGATTTTTTGGATCCATTTCAATCGTGTTTCAGGCCGGGTTTTGGTACAGAGACTGCCTTGGTCGCCCTGTATGATGACCTTTGCCGGGAGAGAGACAGGGGGAGTGTGACCCTGTTGATACTCCTGGACCTCTCAGCGGCTTTCGACACCATCGACCATGGTGTCCTTCTGGATAGGCTGGCTGGGTTGGGAGTTGGGGGCACCGTTTTACAGTGGTTCCGCTCCTTCCTGGCTGACCGTGTCCAGAGGGTGGTGCTGGGGGACAGTTGCTCTGCCCCATGGCAGTTATGTCATGGGGTTCCTCAGGGCTCAATACTGTCCCCCATGCTGTTCAACATCTACATGAAACCGCTGGGAGAGGTCATCAGGAGGTTTGGGCTGAGGAGTCAGCAATATGCTGACGACACTCAGCTCTACCTCTCGTTTTCCACCAATCCAGGTGAGGCGGTTTCTGTGCTGAACTCGTGTCTGGACCTGATAATGGACTGGATGAGGGTTAATACATTGAAACTCAATCCAGACAAGACGGAAGTGCTGTTAGTGGGTGCTTCGCCGGACAGGTTGGAGGGCCATTTCCCTGTCCTGAATGGGGTTACACTCCCCCTAAGGGACAGGGTCCGCAGCCTGGGGGTGCTCCTGGACCCCAGTCTAACTTTGGAAGCTCAGGTGGACTCGGTGGCCAGGGGCGCCTTCCTTCAGCTGCGGAAATTATACCAGCTACGGCCCTACCTGGACGAGCGGAGTCTCATGACAGTTACACACGCACTGGTAACATCTCGTATTGATTATTGCAATGCGCTCTACGTGGGGCTGCCTTTGAAGACGGTCCGGCGACTGCAACTGGTCCAGAATCGAGCTGCGCGGCTGGTGAGTGGTGGGGCCACCAGAGAGCACATCAAGCCTATTCTGTACAATTTACACTGGTTACCAGTTGCTGTCCGGGCCCAATTCAAAGTGCTTGTTTTGACATATAAAGCCCTAAACGGCTTGGGCCCTGGATACTTGAAGGACTGCCTCCTTCCATATGAGCCTACCCGGCTATTAAGATCTAGCCAGGGGGCCCTTTTGAAAGAGCCATCCCTCAAGGAGGTAAGAGGGATGGCTTGTAGACAAAGGGCCTTCTCGGCAGCTGCCCCCAGACTATGGAACGCCCTCCCAACTGAAATTCGCCTGGCGCTGACACTGATGATATTTCGGCTCCAGGTCAAAACCTTCCTGTTCCAGAAGGCTTTTAATTGAAATAACATTAACTGTGGGTCTTGATGATGGCAATTTAAATTTTAATTTGTATTTTAATCGTATTTTAATCATTTTATATTTTATTGTGTTGAATTTTAATTGTTGTAAGCTGCCCAGAGACCTTTGGGTAGAGTGGGCGGCATATAAATTAAATAAATAAATAAATAAATAAATAAATAAATAAATAAATAAATAGTATTTCATCTTCTGAAGTGTGTTTATCTGATTTCTTTGCCTTTTCACATCCCTTGGAGACAGACCTCATATCTTCTTAGATCACTACAAGGCTTCTGGAGTGTGAATCTTAAATCTGAAGTTCTTTAAGATATCATATAGGGTGTGAATTTAATTACTTTGATATGCTGTTTACTGAGACCAATACCAAAAGGCATTTTTGACGATATACCGTATTTGCCGGCATACAAGATGATTTTTTGGGCCCAAAAAACATGCCTCCAAGTGGGGGGGGGGTCATCTTGTACGCCGGGTGCACTGAATGACGCGGGGCCACACTGGCCGGGGAGGAAGGCAGGCGGGCAGGCAGGCGGTCTGGATGGAGGGAGGGAAGCGCAGCCTGCCATGCCTGAGCAGCCAGAGCCCGCCGCCCTGTGCCGCTGAGCCAGCCGTGCGCGCGCTTGCTCACTCGCCACCCACCCGTTTCCCTTTTCCTCCTCCTCCTCCTGCCGCCGCCGACTCAGCCTCTTCCACTCTTCCTCGCCCTCTCGCTGCCATGCCTGAACTGCCACCGGGCTGCCCGCCACCCCGCGCCACTGAGCCAGCCGTGCGCTCGCTTGCCCGCCCACCACCCCTTTCCCCTCTTCCTCCTCCTCCTGTTGGGGGGGGTCGTCTTATACGGCCGGTCGCCTTGTGCGCAAATATGGTAACTCTGAGAGATAAGGTTTCTCCCAAGGTAGAAATCAACAGTAGTCTCATTTTAGCTCATTTTAGTTTACAAAGAGAGAGGGGGAACCATGGAAACAATGTAGTGTAGAAGTCCAATTAAACAATAGCAACAATAACAGCCAACATAAGGATAAATTAAGTCACTAGCTTTTTAGAGAAAGCCATTAACAAAAGAGAGGTTATATGTTCAGAGATCATAAAAATTGGCCTGAATTAATTTGACATAAGAGTTTATGTGGCTGATACAAAGATATATCAATTCAGCAAACATTGCAGGATAAATCTTATTGTCTCAAGGCATTTTTTCAGCTCTCCCCCCCCCCAGTTAGTAAATAACATCCCTCTCTGTTTCATATGCAAGGAAACCATTCTCACAACATAAAACTAGTGTCTTAAAGTCATTGTTTCACATTGATGAGATCGAATGGGATGGCAGTTTAATTTTAATGTAGTTTTCAATGCTCCAGCAGGAATTACCATTACCATTCAGTACCCATTCTTATTTTCACAGTCTAATTCAGGAAACTTTCCCAACATATTTGCCACAACATTACTATTTCTTTAAAAAATCCTCTCAGCTTTCCTCAAAAGGTTTCTCACAACAACCTTGGACAGCACATTAGGTTGAGAGATGTTAGTGGCTTTATCTGAAGAAGCTGTGAATTTCTTCTCTCTTTTGAGGCATTATTTTCTTGAGAGACATCAGTTGAGCGTCTCTAGAAGAAGAGAAAGGTGAACCACTTCTATGTATTGTCTATCGGGAAAATCCTGAAAAGGGCCGCCATAAGTCAGAATTGACTTGACAGCACATGATTATTATACAGTGGTGCCTCGCAAGACAAATGTCCCATGGGATGAAAAACTCAAGACGAATGGTTTTGGCAATGGGGTTGATGACTCGCAAGACGAATGTTCCTATGGCTATGCTTCACAAGACAAATGTTTTCCTTTTTTTTTGTTCCTGCCTCATGTTTGCTGATTTTTAAATGTTTTTCTATGATGTTTAAAAAGTTAAAGTTTTTTTATTGAAATTTTTGAAATCATCTGCACAATACGCATGGCTTTAAAGAGCACTTAATAAACCCTTTGTAAACCAAATGTGACTTTGTTCTGACTTTTTTTGCCCATAGGAATGCATTCATTAGATTTCAATGCATTCTATAGAAAAACGCGTTTCACAAGATGAATTTTTTGAAAGACAACATTAACCGCGGAACGAATTAAATTCATCTTGCGAGGCACCACTGTATATGGAAGAACTGTGTTCTGATCAATCATTACATGCCTTAATTACTGTTAATAAAATCAATGAGTGTACTATGGGAAACCTATAGGCAAACATTAGCAATGGAAAAAATCTGTCCCAAACATTATACCTCTAAATTTGGGATCAATATACTGTATTATAGTTTCTGAAAGTACACAGCAACGTTCTTTGAGTGGCAGATGGTCTAATAAGCTGCGTCGGAACCAGACCCCCACTGTTCCTCTCACACGCTTGGCTGCCCTGTTCGAACTCTACCTCTTTAAAGCAATTATATGCCTTGACAGGATGAGCGGATACTGCCAACCCCATATAGCTACCTATAGGGTAGAAAGCCACCTAATTAACAAGTCTCTTTGATTAATTAACCCCGAGGAAAGCATCTGGCAACCATGTTTAAAGGTAAAAAGAAACACCTTGCCGTGACAGTTACTGAAGCATGTCACTGGGCAGATTTTTGGAAAGGGTCTATAAAAAAATAATTGGAGCTGAAAACAACCACCTAGAGCAGTGGTTCTTAACCTTTGTTACTTGGATGTTTTTGAACTGCAACTCCCAGAAACCCCAGCCAGCACAGTTGGTGGTGAAGGCTTCTGGGAGTTGCAGTCCAAAACTCCTGAGTAACCCAAGGTTAAGAACCAGTGACCTAGAGTAATGATCGGCGGATCAGTTGCCTTTCCTTGTAATCTACCAATCTTTGAGCCACAAAGCACTCAAGCCTCCTCTCTAGATGTCAATGACAGTCTAGCCTACGGCGGTGGTAGGCCAAAGAAAGAATGGGTGCCGAAGGTAGAGGGAGACTAGGAAAGAGTTCAGGAGGAAAAAGACAACTTTAGGAAATGGTCTTAAGGTAATAGAAGGTACATATATATGGCTGAGGGCAAAATGGAAAGTGACCAAACTCTGGTAAGCAGTGGAAGACAGGAGGGCCTGGCGTGCTCTGGTCCATGGGGTCACGAAGAGTCGGACATGACTTAACAACTAAACAACAGCAACAAAATGGAAGGAACATTCACATAATTCTTGAAGGATACAAACAAACAAACAAACAAACAAACGAGAAACAAGGAGCAGATACATTTGCTCAAGAACACTCCTGCAACTACATTGTCCTTTAAAATCACTTATGTCTGCAGGGAGAAGCAGCCCTGGACTTCTGACATCTGCAGAGGGCACTTTTAACAACTCCTTCCTAATTATTGCTATCAACAGTCTAATCTCTAATCTCTACACACACACACACACACACACACACACACACACACACACAGAGAGAGATACACACACAGAGAGACACAAATTTTTGACATTGGCAATGGATTCAGAGAGGGAGATCCAGTTAGAGTAAGGTAGAGTACTCAGTCAATGTTAGGCTTTGGGTTTTTGATTTTTTCCTGTTTTAAAAGACATTTTATGGTTTAATTGACATCTGATTTTCCTCCTGCCTTATTAATCAATTCAGTTTGATCAACAGAAGATCTATGAAGCCTCAAGCATGTCACATTTCTCATGTTCTATCAAACCCTTCAGATTGCAGCTGTGTCCAGAGCGGTCTTGGATCATCTGAGGTCTATTGCCCAGCTCCATCCCTACCTGGACAAAGGAGCTCTTAGGACATTAGTGCAAGCACTGGTCATCTCCCGGACTGACTACTGCAATGCTCGCTACAAGGGGTTTCCCTTGAGGATGACCTATAGACTTCAACAGATCTAGAATGTGGCAGCCAGACTAGGGGCTGGTGTGAGCAAGTTCACATATCCCCAGTTCTGGCCCATCTGACTGGTTGCCTGTTATGTCCTGGGTCAGGTTCAAAGTCTTGATGCTTACCTATAAAGCCCCCTATGGTTTGGGACCACATTACCTCTCAGAGTGACCTTGCCCAAAGTCATCTACTCCCAGACTATGCTCCTCCAGGTGGCCACTCCAAGGGAAGCCAATAAATCTTCTATGAGAGACAGGGCCTTCTTTGCAACGACACCAATCCTCTGGAACCAATACCCAATACCAATACTGGGCCCTCTCCCTCCCAATTGTTAAGGGGCTTCTAAAAACATTGTTTAGAGAAGCCTTTTATGCTTTACCTGCCTGATTTAATATCTGATTTTGTGCCTCATGTTATGCTTTTTCTGATAACTGATATTAAGCCTCTTGTATTCTGTTTTATAGTCTCTTGGTTTTATTTTAAATCCTAGTGTTGTTGTTGTTATATCTTAGTATTGCTGCAAACTGCCCAGAATAGTGTGATGCACTAAGTGTGTGGCATATAAATTTATGAAATAGATAATAAATAAATATGGGAGATGATTCAGAGACTGGTAGTCAGGTGAGGAAGGCCCTCTGATGGGATTCTGGCTCAACTGAAACTTCTCTCTTTGTCTATGTGATTGAGATTAGTTGTTCTTTTGTTTTAGGCTGAAAAATAATATGGATTTTAAGAGGCTGAACTATGGGAAAATGTACACAGCCAGGTACACATTTTCCCCAAATTTTAAATATTAAGGTATATTTAATTTCGGGATGTAATTTATTATGTGTTATTACTGGTTAGTTAAATTTCCTTAAGTGAACAACGTGGCTGCGTTCCCCTCCAGTTTCATTCTTTCAACAACCCTGTGAGGTAGAACAGGATGAAATAAAGTAAATGCTCATTGAAAACCAAAACTGGACCTCCCTAGTTCTAGTTAAATACTGAAACTGCTATACTACACAGGTTTTCATTCCTGGAAGAAATAAATGTATTTCTGCCTCTCTAAATAATTTCAGTTTTCTTTTGTCATGAGAGCTGTGCTGACTCAGCTTTATCTGAAAGATGTGCTCCTGCTTTCTCAATCTATGAGGACATGTGACTATAGAGCAGAGGTTCCCAACTCCCGGTCCGCGGCCCGGTGCTGGTCCGTGGCCTGAGCTGAACCAGGCCATGGAGACAGACTTCCCGCCCCCTGCGCACACACGCACCCCTGCATAGCTGATTTGCGCATGCTGTGCACACCCGTGTGTCACACCGCCATTTGTGCATGCGCAAAAGCGCATGTGCAACCCATGTGAGCCCCACACCACCATTTGTGCATGCACATGAGTGAGCAAGCATGCATAAGTGCCACCCACCATTTGTACACGCACACATGCTCATTCACACTCACTCATTCACACGTGCCCATGAGCTTGGGGGGTGCCCTGCCCTACCATAGATTGGTTTTATGATCCAAATAAGTTTGGCTCCTGTGCGAAATCAGTGCAGGAAGCAACTGTTGTTTTTGGATGCTATTGTTTGGGGACTGCTTCATGAAACCTTTTGGAGGTCTCTTGACTGTCGGACCGGACCTTGATATTTATATTTCTAAAGAATGAAAAGACAATCCACCATATTACAAATAATAAATACAAAGCTATTCCCCACAATTTTCCAAATCACATTTATACCATCCCCATCACCTTTTAAAGAAATATCGACCAACAATCTAAATTTTTTTTCCAAACCAAATGTCTCAAAATCTATTTTGTTGGCATATTTTAATAATGGCTTCCAATTTTCTGTGAATTTACTGTGGCTTATTTCTCCTCTATATAATCTAACTTTATTAGTCATTTTTTCCATCAGCAATGTATGCCATATTTTACTCGTGAATGCTTGCAATGAGAGATCTTGGGCTTTTTTCCAATTTTTAGCGATTTCAGATCTTGCGGTGCCTATAAGATTTGCACCTGATTTTTTTATATTCTAATTTCTCATTTCCCCCTGCGAATAATGAAAATAACAATAATGTTTCATTAATATCTATTTTTGATTAGTCAATGTCTCTGTCCATCTAATTACCTCCTGCCAAAATGCTTCTATTTTGGGGCATGAGATCCACATATGTTCCAGAGTTCCTTTTTGTCACAGTTCCTCCAACATTTATTAGATATATCTTTATATCAAGTCAACACCAGCTGAACTCACACATCTACTCACACAAGTAGGAGAATACACTATAAGGAGCTGAAATAACCAAGGCCTCCCAATATAATAATAATATAGGCACAGAGTTAACACCTCTGGAGTAAAACATTAATAATATTGTACTCCCTGTCACCTCAAAAGATGATGCACGTGATTGTGGAATTCATAGAATCATAAAATAAATGAACTGGAAAGAGTGGGGTCCAACCCCCTGCTCAAGGATGTAATCCAAATCAAAGCAGATCTGACACACAGTTGTCCAATTTTCTCTTGAATGCCTCCAATATAGGAGCATTCACCACCTGTCAAGGTAATTGGTTCCATTGTTGTACTGCTCTAACAGTTAAGAGGTTTTTCTTTATATTCAGCCTAAATCCAGCTTCCTGTAGTTTGTGCCTATGATTACGCATCCTGCACTCTGGAATGATCAAGAACAGATCATGCCTCTCTTCTGCATGACTGTTTTTCAAGTATTTGAAAAGTTCTATCACATCTCCCCTCTGTCCCCTTTTCTCAAGGTTCACAGAGACCCATCCCACGGCATTGGGCTCCAGATATAATGAGGGGATGGGGAAAATGCTCCAATGAAAGCCCCTGACAAACAGGACAACACTCCAAAACCATTCCAGAAAAATTCTTTTATTGGTTTTGGAAAAGAGGCTAAAAGGGTATCCTCAGCGGAGACAAAGGCCTGGTTCAGCTCCAGCAGGAAGCCTGCCTTCTGATCCCTCGCATCTCCCTGGGGAAAAGGAAGCTTCGGGCCCTGCAAGAGAAAGAGAGCGAGAAAAAACAACTAAGGGGCGAGGTCGTCCACTGCTGTCAACTGGCTTCAACCCAGGCGTATCCACCGACCAATGTTCTGGCAACTTCATCCCGAAGTTCCGCCTGCCAACATCCATTGGCTTCCACCAGGAATATCCACCCATTCATCTCTTCCACTCTGCTTCTGAAGCCAGCCTCCGCCAGCTCCTGAATGCTTGGGTCACACACACACATCCCAGCGACATCCCCATGGAATGCCAGCCAGCCCATTCACACACACATGTACACCAGCCAGCCCCCCAACACACACACACATTCACTCCACCAGCCACTCACACACACACATAGTCCCCTGCTTCTTGCTCCTAATTTGTGAAATTTGTGTAATTTTCTTCTATTTTGCTTGTGTTGTTCTAGTTTGTAAATGCCATTAAAAGTTTCAGTACAGAACACACGCCCGGGCTTCCATCCACCAATATCCACCTAGCTTCCGCCAGCTGGTTTCAGGAGGCTGACTTCCACTGGCTTCATCCGCCAACCTCTGCCAGCCTCTGCTTTGCGGCCTCAGCCAGCTTCCTTCCACCAGTTTCTGTCTGCCAACGTCCACCAACTTCTCCCCGGTCCATTGCCGACATCAGCCAGCTTCAAGCCACAGATCTCCGCCAGCCTCAAGCTGTTAACTCGCAAGCCCACTTAGCAAGTTCAAAACTTGCCTTGGGCAAAAGGGCTGGGTCCCCTGCAGCCACCACTGACACTCTCTCTGCTGGGCTGCCCTCTGGCCACTGGCCTCCTGCCCTGCCCAGCAAGCCCCTTTTATCTGCCAGCAGAGAGGTGGGGCCCCTGTGAGGTCACAAAGACCCAGGTGAGTGGGGTTGGGTTCCCAAGGCAGCAGCACCCTCGGGATTGGCTGTCCTGAAGATGATGTCAACAGTACCTCTGATCATGTGATTTACCCACAGAAGCTTGGCATTTTATATGATTTTTAAATATGTATTTTCATTTGTGGCCTATAAATGTACCACCTGTCACCAATGTCTCTGATTGTTAACTCTCCCCATGTTGATCTTCTGACAAGATTCTAGGCTGGCACTCCAAAAAATTATCTTCCAGAATCTGCATGAAAAGGAACTTTTTTCTGCGCTAGGGGAAAAAATGAGAATACAGTGGTGCCTCGCTTAACGAGCGCACCGTATAACGATTAAATCGCATAGCGATCCGTTTTTTCAGATCGCTAATGCGATCGCACACCGTTGTTCCCATAGGGAAAAATTCGCTTTGCGAAGACCGGTAAGCGTTTCGCTTACCGATCTTCGCAAAACGACCCCCGCCGATCAGCTGTTCGGCGGCCAAAATGGCCGCCGGAAGCCGGGAAATGGCCTAAAATGGCCGCGCGCAGCATTTTCGCGCCCTCGTTAAGCGAGGCGAGGGCGCGAAAATGGCTGCCGGCCATTACGAAGCTTCGTTGAACTGTGAGTATTTGGCCCATTTGGAACGCATTAAACCATGTTTAATGCGTTCTTATGGGCTTTTCTGTACCGTTTAACGATGCTTCAGCATAGCGAAGGTTAATCCGGAACGGATTAACCTCGCTATGCGAGGCACCACTGTACTGTAATAATTGAATAAGGATGGGTATAGTAACACAATGCAGCCTTTGACCCTTTGGGGTCTCTCTTGCTCTCTCTACTGTCTCTTTTTGGACATTTTTTCTTGTGCTTGCCATAAAAAAGATAGTATAAGGAGCCAATTTAAAGAAGACCTAAGTGTTTGAAACACATACCAGTATTTTAACACCATCCCTGCACTATCAAACATGCAGCTGTGTTTCGAAGATGCCCCCAGCCTTTGGAACTCCCTCCCACTGGAAGCCAGACATGCCCCATCTTTGCTGTCATTTCATAAGCAGGCAAAGACCTTCTTCAGTCAAGTTTTCCCTTATTGACTGGCTCCCTGGGTTAGGATGTTGAATGGACTGTTGTGACTTATTGCTTTGAACGTGCTTTTGGTGTTGATTTTGTTTACTGTTTTTAGTGGGGTATTTGTTCCTGCAAACTCCTTTTTCCAGCAGCTTTTTAAGTGTGGCTGTCAGGGACTGAATCTGAAACTTCCTGTATGCCAGACTTGCTGCCAGCCTCTGAACTGAGTTGCTCCTTGTCACATTGTCCATCGCTGATGCCATCATTGGCCTTAGGTGGCATTAGGTTATGGATTCCAGGCAATAAAATTAACTATTATTGGTGCTTGCATAAAGTTTGAGTAACTTGCCCTGGCTAATTGAAAGGTGTCAAGGAGTGTCTGGGTCACATGTCTGGTCATGTGCCTGATTTGTTAAACCATATGTACCCCAGCACTTCATCAATCAGCTGCAGGTAGCCATGGCAACTTACTCAAATCAAGTGCCAATAGGATTTCAATTAAAATGTCTTTAAATAGAAAGTACCTCCTTTCTGCCTCCCTTTCAGCATTGAACACATTACTGCAGAGGTGCTGCAGACAGTTGGGTAGACATCCGTTTCTCTCAGGCTAGGCATACAGTAGGATCCCAGTATTTGCTGGATGAGTATCCATGTTTTCACTTATCTGTGGTCTGAAATTTTGAAAAACGATTGAAAGGGGAAAAACCCTAGATATAAGTATTTTCACAATGTATTTACCTGAACTGGCCACTCCAGGGAGCCAGAGACCATGCTATGTATTCTTGTGGTGGTTCAGTTGAGGGCTTAATTGAAACCAGGCTGTAAGTGTTGAAGGGAATCAGTCAGGGAGTGCATCTGGAAGCGATGACTAATCTACAGAATAAAATGAATAGAAATTGCAGATACTCAACGGTGCCATATCATTTTTTTAAAAACCCTGTCTGGTTCTAGAAACGATGACAATGCAGTCAGCACTCCTGCTTTGAAGATTCTTTACCAGCAGAATTCACTATGCCACAATGATAGTTACGTTACATTTGCTATGAACCTTTGGAAAACTGGATGCCTCCAAGGCTCACATCTTTGTCACTATACAATAGGACCCTACTCTTTCCTTTATTGATGCTCTGCAAATCCCAATACAAGGAAAGGAAAGAAATGTATAATTGTCTGTAAATAGGCAGAATGAATGTGTTTCAGACTTAGTCCTCATCTCAGACAAAGCTAACATAAGATATCCAAAGGGCCTATGGGCAAACAGATGCCAACAAATTTGATGCAACACAGCTCTCATTTTTTAATACGTATTCAGTCCTTCCTCAAAACCCCAGTTTATGAATGCGGGATATTGCTGTTTTACCTGTGAGTCAAAGCACAAGAAAATGAGCTGACATTGCTTTGCAATATTGTGCTGAATTGCCAGCAGGAAAAAATATGTCAAGCTTTACATAGCAAAGTCCAGCATGAACACTGATGACACAAATGTCAGCAGTAAAGATGGTTTACAGCATCCCCTCTTGTGCTCACTACCATTCACAAAGAGATACCAAGCAACGGAAAATCCCAGAAGCTGACTCCTTTTTTTAATTAGTTAACCACTTCTTACCCAAACATAAATCAATTGCCATGGCTGTTCTTCAACAAGGTATACTTTTGAGGAAGCAGTGGATGGCATTTTGGGGGGAAAACTACCAGACTTTCTGCTAACCAAAGAAAGGTAGCTTGAGTGTGAACTGGGGGAAGAGTAGGATTTTTTTTTAAAAAACCAAAAATCAGAAATCAGAGCTCTAAAAGTATTTCTCCAACCTTCATCAAATTTGGAACAGACCAAGCCCAAAAGGTCAACAATCACTTTGCCAAATATGGTATTGATTCATGAACATTTTTGAAAAGTATAGCATTTCGTTGGTCTGCCTTTCCTTTCAGAAATGCCTTAAGAAATGTTGGTTTAACTAGCTGTACAATATCAGACATTCACTTCCATGCACCACTAATATTAAAAGATAAAGCAAATGGACATGAGTCCCCAAGTTCATAGGGACCTCTGTCGAATAATCTATTAGGACAAAGATAATTATTTACATTAGAAAGGTAATACGTCACTTTGAAAAGAAAATTGATTGTTCTGTCTGTTTGGTATTTCTTATTTGTTTTGTAAACGTACAATATATATTTACATTGGATTTTTTCAATGTACAATATAATAATGTTTTATTTAGATTTTTTTTAAAAAAATAGCAGCAGAACCAACTCCTAACACTTGCCACCACTGGTCTCAGATTCAACTTTTCATGTAGTCAATGGACCTGTCCACACTGGCTTATAGATATGATATACAGTATGGGTTGCAGATGGCACAGTTTGGTTTGAGGGGAGGGGGAGACTTAGTTTGCAAATGTTTCTACTTAGAATGATCCCTCCTTCTTGTTTAAGAGCTGTCACACACCATTCTGTCCCAGCAATAGGACATGTATTCTTTTCGGCAAGCTCCTTGTTTAGCCTGGAGATAGCAGCCTCCAGCAGTCTCTGTCATCATGCCTGCAGATTCCAAGGGAGGAGAGAGAAAGTGGGGGTAGAGCAAGGGAAGGGAAGCAGGTAGGGCAGGATGGAGAAAATGGAATTGCACCAACAGAGGGAGCAAGGAGTGATCTTTAAAAAAATCACTTCCCCTGACCCTCTGCAGATGATCAGGGGAAGCCTTTAATTGATAGCTGAGCAGGGTGTCAATGTTTGCTGTTCACATCAGAGGAGCATGCCAAATGCCAAATCACTCCTCCCAGCTACCTCAACAGACCATTTGTAGCTTAATCCACCTCATGCCCAAAATGGCCAGTCTAGACAGGCCCACAGAAACCCACTGAAATGTCATTTTTGAGCTGCAGAGTAGGGCCAAATTGCCCAAGACATTCAGTCACCATGTACTTTCACCTGACTTCTTTTCTTTTTCAGAAATAGCAGCTGAGGGAAAACAATGCAACATAGAGTCTGACCTTCAGATGATTATTTCTAGTAAATGTACCACCTGTCACCAATGTCTCTGATTGTTAACTCTCCCCATGTTGATCTTCTGACAAGATTCTAGGCTGGCACTCCAAAAAATTATCTTCCAGAATCTGCATGAAAAGGAACTTTTTTCTGCGCTAGGGGAAAAAATGAGAATACAGTGGTGCCTCGCTTAACGAGCGCACCGTATAACGATTAAATCGCATAGCGATCCGTTTTTTCAGATCGCTAATGCGATCGCACACCGTTGTTCCCATAGGGAAAAATTCGCTTTGCGAAGACCGGTAAGCGTTTCGCTTACCGATCTTCGCAAAACGACCCCCGCCGATCAGCTGTTCGGCGGCCAAAATGGCCGCCGGAAGCCGGGAAATGGCCTAAAATGGCCGCGCGCAGCATTTTCGCGCCCTCGTTAAGCGAGGCGAGGGCGCGAAAATGGCTGCCGGCCATTACGAAGCTTCGTTGAACTGTGAGTATTTGGCCCATTTGGAACGCATTAAACCATGTTTAATGCGTTCTTATGGGCTTTTCTGTACCGTTTAACGATGCTTCAGCATAGCGAAGGTTAATCCGGAACGGATTAACCTCGCTATGCGAGGCACCACTGTACTGTAATAATTGAATAAGGATGGGTATAGTAACACAATGCAGCCTTTGACCCTTTGGGGTCTCTCTTGCTCTCTCTACTGTCTCTTTTTGGACATTTTTTCTTGTGCTTGCCATAAAAAAGATAGTATAAGGAGCCAATTTAAAGAAGACCTAAGTGTTTGAAACACATACCAGTATTTTAACACCATCCCTGCACTATCAAACATGCAGCTGTGTTTCGAAGATGCCCCCAGCCTTTGGAACTCCCTCCCACTGGAAGCCAGACATGCCCCATCTTTGCTGTCATTTCATAAGCAGGCAAAGACCTTCTTCAGTCAAGTTTTCCCTTATTGACTGGCTCCCTGGGTTAGGATGTTGAATGGACTGTTGTGACTTATTGCTTTGAACGTGCTTTTGGTGTTGATTTTGTTTACTGTTTTTAGTGGGGTATTTGTTCCTGCAAACTCCTTTTTCCAGCAGCTTTTTAAGTGTGGCTGTCAGGGACTGAATCTGAAACTTCCTGTATGCCAGACTTGCTGCCAGCCTCTGAACTGAGTTGCTCCTTGTCACATTGTCCATCGCTGATGCCATCATTGGCCTTAGGTGGCATTAGGTTATGGATTCCAGGCAATAAAATTAACTATTATTGGTGCTTGCATAAAGTTTGAGTAACTTGCCCTGGCTAATTGAAAGGTGTCAAGGAGTGTCTGGGTCACATGTCTGGTCATGTGCCTGATTTGTTAAACCATATGTACCCCAGCACTTCATCAATCAGCTGCAGGTAGCCATGGCAACTTACTCAAATCAAGTGCCAATAGGATTTCAATTAAAATGTCTTTAAATAGAAAGTACCTCCTTTCTGCCTCCCTTTCAGCATTGAACACATTACTGCAGAGGTGCTGCAGACAGTTGGGTAGACATCCGTTTCTCTCAGGCTAGGCATACAGTAGGATCCCAGTATTTGCTGGATGAGTATCCATGTTTTCACTTATCTGTGGTCTGAAATTTTGAAAAACGATTGAAAGGGGAAAAACCCTAGATATAAGTATTTTCACAATGTATTTACCTGAACTGGCCACTCCAGGGAGCCAGAGACCATGCTATGTATTCTTGTGGTGGTTCAGTTGAGGGCTTAATTGAAACCAGGCTGTAAGTGTTGAAGGGAATCAGTCAGGGAGTGCATCTGGAAGCGATGACTAATCTACAGAATAAAATGAATAGAAATTGCAGATACTCAACGGTGCCATATCATTTTTTTAAAAACCCTGTCTGGTTCTAGAAACGATGACAATGCAGTCAGCACTCCTGCTTTGAAGATTCTTTACCAGCAGAATTCACTATGCCACAATGATAGTTACGTTACATTTGCTATGAACCTTTGGAAAACTGGATGCCTCCAAGGCTCACATCTTTGTCACTATACAATAGGACCCTACTCTTTCCTTTATTGATGCTCTGCAAATCCCAATACAAGGAAAGGAAAGAAATGTATAATTGTCTGTAAATAGGCAGAATGAATGTGTTTCAGACTTAGTCCTCATCTCAGACAAAGCTAACATAAGATATCCAAAGGGCCTATGGGCAAACAGATGCCAACAAATTTGATGCAACACAGCTCTCATTTTTTAATACGTATTCAGTCCTTCCTCAAAACCCCAGTTTATGAATGCGGGATATTGCTGTTTTACCTGTGAGTCAAAGCACAAGAAAATGAGCTGACATTGCTTTGCAATATTGTGCTGAATTGCCAGCAGGAAAAAATATGTCAAGCTTTACATAGCAAAGTCCAGCATGAACACTGATGACACAAATGTCAGCAGTAAAGATGGTTTACAGCATCCCCTCTTGTGCTCACTACCATTCACAAAGAGATACCAAGCAACGGAAAATCCCAGAAGCTGACTCCTTTTTTTAATTAGTTAACCACTTCTTACCCAAACATAAATCAATTGCCATGGCTGTTCTTCAACAAGGTATACTTTTGAGGAAGCAGTGGATGGCATTTTGGGGGGAAAACTACCAGACTTTCTGCTAACCAAAGAAAGGTAGCTTGAGTGTGAACTGGGGGAAGAGTAGGATTTTTTTTTAAAAAACCAAAAATCAGAAATCAGAGCTCTAAAAGTATTTCTCCAACCTTCATCAAATTTGGAACAGACCAAGCCCAAAAGGTCAACAATCACTTTGCCAAATATGGTATTGATTCATGAACATTTTTGAAAAGTATAGCATTTCGTTGGTCTGCCTTTCCTTTCAGAAATGCCTTAAGAAATGTTGGTTTAACTAGCTGTACAATATCAGACATTCACTTCCATGCACCACTAATATTAAAAGATAAAGCAAATGGACATGAGTCCCCAAGTTCATAGGGACCTCTGTCGAATAATCTATTAGGACAAAGATAATTATTTACATTAGAAAGGTAATACGTCACTTTGAAAAGAAAATTGATTGTTCTGTCTGTTTGGTATTTCTTATTTGTTTTGTAAACGTACAATATATATTTACATTGGATTTTTTCAATGTACAATATAATAATGTTTTATTTAGATTTTTTTTAAAAAAATAGCAGCAGAACCAACTCCTAACACTTGCCACCACTGGTCTCAGATTCAACTTTTCATGTAGTCAATGGACCTGTCCACACTGGCTTATAGATATGATATACAGTATGGGTTGCAGATGGCACAGTTTGGTTTGAGGGGAGGGGGAGACTTAGTTTGCAAATGTTTCTACTTAGAATGATCCCTCCTTCTTGTTTAAGAGCTGTCACACACCATTCTGTCCCAGCAATAGGACATGTATTCTTTTCGGCAAGCTCCTTGTTTAGCCTGGAGATAGCAGCCTCCAGCAGTCTCTGTCATCATGCCTGCAGATTCCAAGGGAGGAGAGAGAAAGTGGGGGTAGAGCAAGGGAAGGGAAGCAGGTAGGGCAGGATGGAGAAAATGGAATTGCACCAACAGAGGGAGCAAGGAGTGATCTTTAAAAAAATCACTTCCCCTGACCCTCTGCAGATGATCAGGGGAAGCCTTTAATTGATAGCTGAGCAGGGTGTCAATGTTTGCTGTTCACATCAGAGGAGCATGCCAAATGCCAAATCACTCCTCCCAGCTACCTCAACAGACCATTTGTAGCTTAATCCACCTCATGCCCAAAATGGCCAGTCTAGACAGGCCCACAGAAACCCACTGAAATGTCATTTTTGAGCTGCAGAGTAGGGCCAAATTGCCCAAGACATTCAGTCACCATGTACTTTCACCTGACTTCTTTTCTTTTTCAGAAATAGCAGCTGAGGGAAAACAATGCAACATAGAGTCTGACCTTCAGATGATTATTTCTAGTAGAAAACTGAACTCCACATTGCCAAATCAATAACACGACTCATTCAGTTCCTTATCTTACAATGACCAGGGCCTGTACACTTCTCTCATTGAAGTACTTCTCTCACCTTTAAGTAACCATCCAATTAATTCATTGCCGAATGCAGGAATCCAATGTCTCACTCTGAGACAAAACAACAACAGCAACACTGGAACTGTAGCTTTGGACAAGTACTCCTTGTCTTTTCTGGCTGAGACAAAAGGAGGAACTTGTTGACATAGAAATTAATTCTGGCCATGTGCCTTTCTTTCCTTTCCTGAAGAGGATGCCTTCAGCAAGGATTAAGTGAGGCTATGTGTTGGCTCATGAAATATCTATCTTGCACCTCTTTTTCCCCTCAGTTCTCCTACTGAGCAGGACTGGCCCCACCCACAGGGAGAAGAAGATGACCTCCTCAGGTAGATTTGTGGCTGTTCCATGTGGATTCAACAGCCGTTTCCCTCTGCTGGAGGGCAGAACAGTACAGGCCACACAACCTTCCTGTATGTACTTCTAAAGTGGCTAATGTTTCAGCAATGAAGGATTTTTTTTCCCCATTGCCAGCTTTGAAGTAAGATGAAATGCTTCATCCAAATTAATTTGGCCTTTGGACAGGGAAGTTGAGTGCCATCTTCTGCTATCTTCAAAAAGTAAAATATCTTGGTGGAACTTGGAAGTAACTGGTTATGATTACATTGCAATAAGGTTGTAACTTCACAGAGGACATGGCTGCTCTTTTTGTAACACTGTAATTTTTAAAAACTTTTATAGTTATGGGGTTGTGGACTCAGTAAATAATAGAGGAGGAGTATCTCATCTTTTAAGTGCTGATTTGCATTGCTTCATGGTCTCTTGTGAGTGCCAAAGTAATACGAAGATGGATGGAGTCAAGGGTGTGTAGGGCTACAGGAAAATGGTTTGGAGAGGGCTGGATAATGGATTATAGAATTCCAATTTTGAAAAAGTAACCAAATACATCTATTTTAAGTATGTCATGAGAAACTAGAAAGTAAAGAGTTATATTTCAAAGCATGTAATTTCAGCTTTAGAACTGCGACCATAATTGGATTAAGTAATTCAAAATATTCTAGGCTGCCTGAATCTGTTTCCATAAATGGGCCCTCCCTAGCTGGATTGTGGTGCAGTAGTAGACTATACTTCTGGTACAGAAGTAGAATAAATCATTTTAACATGTTAAAGCAAAGCGTGCTTATGTACTGCCCCTCACTACACACAAAAGACCACCTAATGACAGCCATCAATTACAGTGACAAATAATCTCTTCTCCTTACTACAACAATACACTCCCAACAAGAGACACTAATCACCCATCTCCTGAATAGGACAAAAGCCTATCTCACAGCCATAAATACTCAACTCCTAAGCAAACTACACCAGAGCACAGAGTGCTGTCCTCTGAAGATGCCGGCCACAGAGACTGGTGAAACGTTAAGAAGAAGAACCTTCAGAACACGGCCAAAGAGCCTGAAAAACCCACAACAACCATTAGATCCCGGTCGTGAAAGCCTTCATGAATACTATAAGATTCTATATAGTTCATATTCCTTCTGTCATCCCTTTAATAGGCTACATTTCTCCCTCCTCCATTTAAAAGGCCACCTTTCTCCCAGTACAGGGATACAGAGCACCTAATTGAGGTTCATTTATGCTGTATGTGAAAGCCTCCTTGTGCTGCAATGTAGGACGCTGATTTACGGCAACCCGGATCTTTGATCCATTGAGCCTGGGGATGTCAGTGCTGATGGACACTAGTTCTTCAGAGTTTCATGTAGTAGTCTTTCCTGCTCCTACTAGCAATGTCACTGATCCTTGGCATCCATTTTATCATGTCATCGAAGCTACCAGCATAAATTTGACCAAACTCTGGGAGGCAGTGGAAGACAGGAGGGCTTGGTGTGCTCTGGTCCATGGGGTCATGAAGAGTCAGACACGACTTAACAACTAAACAACAAAAATTCATTTTAAGCTCCAGTCTCTCACAAGACTCTGAGCGCCTATGCAGTTCAAATATTGGCAGTGCCTCCATTCTTGTTCTCGCTACAGTTTTCCTTCAGTGTATGGTTCTGTTCTTTCTCTGCGAGCGGTAATGTTTGTTTTCTTTCAGTGAGAGTAGCCAGAGCTTTGGAGTGGGTAGAGAAGTGTAATGAAATCACACACACACAAACACACCTGCATACCAGAAGGATTTGTGAAAGGCTTCCTCATCAAAATCACTCTGTGTAAATACTTATTAGTTACGGGCTTTGCAATGAAGCCCTCTTGAGGCCCATTGTCATTTTTAGTCAGAGATATATATTTTTTGCCTGTTCATCTGTTTTATTGGCCTGCAGAGCCAATCACATGCCAAAATTGTTATTGCTGCATAAATGAATGATTACAAGTTATGGCTCAAAGTTTGCAAAACTCCGTGCCCCGTGAAAAAGCGAGGGACATCATTGTCATCAGAATACGTCTCAAGGTGGGTCTTCCCCTACTTTCTGCACATATCTCCTTGGTGGCAATTGATCTCCAACAGATTTCAAGAGTTATATTCTTCTCTGTCAGGGGTAACTGAGTGTAAATGGGGAAGTTAGTCCAAGCTGACACCTTCAGCTTGGGGCCCATTTTGTTTCTCCCATGGTCCCCTTTGAAACATTTTGCTCCATGTTGTGATTTTGAACAGCAAGGATACAGGGTTATATCCAATCATCTCCGTTCACTAGTGGCATCAACACCCTTATTGGATTCAGTTCCTCCTGTACAGGCAACTATTCCACCACTCCACCATCTACATTCATTCTGAGGGTTGGAGAACTCTCTCAAGCAGATTTTGGAGGGCATGTAGGTTACAAGGGAAAAGAAGAAAGGGAAACCTGATGCGTAGGTGGACGCCTGCTGGTGTGACTTGAGGTGGATGCATCTGTCCATTTTTCTCCCACCCTCACAGTTGTGCCCATCTCAAGATGTTTCCATCTCATTTATGAAGAGATTTCAGAATCTTTGTAACTTCTTACCAAAAGCCGGCTTTACAGAATGTCACAATTCTTTCACAAAGCTGTAAGGACAGATACTTACAGCATGGGAGAAAACAACATTGTACCAGCCTTGCTGTGTAACTGTTAAAGACAAAGACCCTAAATACACAACAATACTAACTAATATTTTTGTCCTTGCTGAAAAATTGTGCTCTCCTGTCAAGGGTGACAAGAGTGCTCACTTTTAATTGAGAGCCTGAAGACCAGTACTTCCTTTTTTATGAATATTAGCAGCAGCATTAGGAAAAAGAATAGTTATTTTCTTGCAAAAAAGCTTGTATTTGGCATTATAAGCTTGGTATCTCTGTCAGGTCAGAAAGCCTGATGCCCAAACAGCTTTCTAAGTGGTCTACAAACCTTTATAGATCCCTAGGAAAAATCAGAAGCCTGTGTTAGCACACTTGACATCTCAAACGAAATGCAAAAGTTGTAATCCTATTGAGCTGTACACATAAGATGTAGCTTTTGGAGGTGAATTGCCTCGAATTAAGAAATCTCCATAGACATTATCTATTGCATCCTGAGCACATGACTCGGTGTGCAACTGAGAATGTCTACAGACATTTCTTAACTTGGGGCAGTTTGCCTTCAAAAGTTATGCCTTACGCGTATGTGTTTTATACAAAATGCAGTGTTTTGCTGAAAATACAACTTTTTTTACACACGTACGCAATTTTTTTGCATAAAGGTATATAAAAACTCATCCTTTTGTCCAGCAAGGAGGAAGTTTAATCTATGAGAACAAAATCAAGTAAAATTTGCTGGTGGATACATTGGGATCCCAAGCCATATTTCTAAGAGTGACGCACTCAAAGCCCCTTGCCTGAATGAATGAATTCTGAGCTCTGATCACATGGTAGGACAGCAGTGGATCAAGCGCTGTTTTGTTGCATCCAAAGGGTGAGGTGAGGAGCATGCAGCATTATTCTATGAAGCATTGACACATAGCTTTGGTACAACAGAAGGCAGAGTTAGAGAATCTGTTCCATCCCAACACCAGATGGGTCACTGCATGCTTGATTGGTCTATCTGTCCATCCTGGAGATTTAATGTGTGCTCTGGTCAGCCATGTCTTGGCCACATGCGATTTTTGTTAGTCTGTGCTTATCTAAGTGATATCGTGAACAAAGGGGTGAAAGGAAATAGCCAAATTAGAGGGAAAGGCTACAGCTGGTAGTGTGAAATAAGGTTGCAGCATGCCTGGCGAGCCCTCGAGTAGATCCTTGCAGTGGGACCAGCAGCTGTGATTCTTCAGTGGCATCCTACCCAGCCCCATTTCTCCCAAAGCTTTTTTCCATGGCAAAATGGAGCCTTGGAAACTGAAAGAAGGAAGGTATGAAGTTCTACACTTAATTACATCAAAAAATTCCATTGCTGAGTAATGACATCATCACCATTTACAAGGTGCTGTTACACAAACTGGATTTCATTCAGCCAGTGACCAAAATCCTATTGCAGCATAAGTTGCACTAGAATAGGCCAGTTGAATCAATGGGAAGTTAGTGAGTTAACTCCTCCATAAATCCCATTGATTCCAATGTTTTTTTCTCTAACAGTGACTTACTACACTAAAGTAACTCAGAGCTGGAGCAGGCCCATTTGAATGAATGGAACTTACAGAGGACTTGACTCAACAAATCTCATGGTGTCCTGTCTCATTATTTCAAGTTCAGGGGGAACCCTTAGTTTTGGCATCTCCTATACCTGAAGATCTTAAAACTTAACTTTTCTTCTTTTCCCATGCTTACAAAGAAACCTACACATTTTTTGGAAAGTTCTCATGACAAATATGAACTGATGGAAGTTCTCACTCAACCATTTACAGAACAGTCAGTGTAGCCTGTTAAGATCTCTTGCCTTTAACAGACAAAAATTCTTTGGCAGCATTTAGTGCAGAGAAGGGGACCTGATCTAAACCCACTTATGGTTTTCAGTGTTGTTCTAATCGTGTTATTATCAAAGAACTTGAAAAACCAAAGAACAGAACAGCCAGTACTAGAAGATACAACATACAATACAATCCAAGCTAAACACAGTAAATCTTTCTGTTTTCAAAGGGAGAGCTACATGCAGACTTAAGTCATTCTCTTTGTGTCTTTTGTGGAAATTAGAGTGCTTAACTCTATTTGTATAGATAAAAGATATTGGGGGGGGGAATCAATGCCCACTTGGAAGCCCATCACATCCTGAAACACTACAGGTAGGGTCTTTCATTGTCCATGGCTATCTGATGCACACACAAACCACCCACCCCCCGTAGGGTTAAAAAACATGACCATTGATTTGAATGGAGGAAAGGAGATACAGAAGGTAGTACAATATTCTGAGCTGCTGGTGCCAAAGGAGAAGGCAAGTAACAGCTGAACCCCTTCATAAAGACTAAGGCACACTAGGGCAGTGGTTCTCAACCTTGGGTCACCAGATGTTCTTGGACTAAAACTCCCAGAAGCCTTCACCACTAGCTATGCTGGCCAGGATTTCTGAGAGTTATAGCCCAAGAACATCTGAGGACCCAGAGTTGCCAAGGAACTACACTAGGGAATGCTCAGAGTGAGATTGCTATGTGCTGTATGGGTCCCCATGAAGCAGCTTTGCCAGACATTTGTGTAGGGCTGTAGCAAGGAGAGAAAGACATGCTGCACTGCCTTTTCATGTTCTGGAATGATCTTCCTTTTCTTTGTTCTCTGACTCAACTGAGTTTAATAAAATTTACTGAAATACAGTATTAGAACACTATTAGGATTGTGTGTGTGTGATGCTGGAAGGCTTTGAGTTAATAAGCCACACACAATTAGGATATAGCATAGCTCTCCTTAGGCCATGGGTAGTTGTACTGTATTTTACTTCCAACTGCAGGTGGGGGAGGCAGAGAGAGAGAGAGAGAGAGAGAGAGAGAGAGAGAGAGAGAGAGAGAGAGAGAGAGATTTGAAAATCTGGAGATGCAGAAATATGCACACAGGTTCAGGGAGCAAAGGGGTCAGGTGTGTTCAGTGCAGGTTTGGCTCAATATATATGCCCCTTCTTCAGGTATATCATAGGTAGGGTGTGGGGCACATCGCTATAATGTATATAAGGTATGCAACATACACAATGTACACCTTTTTCCATTGACTAAGGCAGCAGTGGGGAAAGTGAATATGAGAAAAATGGGTTAATTGTGTCAGCCTAATGGCTTACATTTTATCTTCTGTGCCCTGTCTTAAAATCTCTAAATGATTATTGGCCTATTAATGGAAAAAAAGTATTAATTTATGCCATAAAATGAAAGTTTAACTTCAATAGGAAATAAGTCGAAATGGTTCCATTGGTTCAAGCTAAGACTGCATTCTGTAATTCATCTATGGCAGTTAGAAAACAAATATAATCTCCAGAATATAATTCATCTTTTTTGATTGCTGACAAATAATTGGTTAATCTCCCTTTTTGAATGGTATGCACTCCCTGAATTTCACAGCTTCCTTAATACTGCAGACAAATTTATGATCTCTGTTAATTTATTGAAGAAAGTTAGCATGCAGCCAGCAATATGCTTTCAATAAAATTTAAGGGCAGCATTTAACCAAATTCACAGAAGAAGTAGACTAATTGGTGCAGTTTTCCTAAAGTATTAGAAAGAACTCTTTTCCTCGTGATGTTCTCTTTTTCTCTGATTTTCTCTTTTTATTGCAGATTAATGATGCTAGCTGCCACTGTGCAAGCCTGTCATGAAAAAGCAAAAGGAAAACAAATCTACACTAAAACCAACTTGTGTAACTTGTTGTAAGGGAAACTGGAGATGGCTAGAAAGGTCAGAGAGTACTCAATCATATTATTTTCCAGAGGCAGTCTTATTTTTCAGTTTTTCTAAGGCTATCTAGAAGTCAAGAGTTGACAATGAAGAAACTGAAATTGTCTGAGATTTTGCATACATTAGTTCAATCAACCCAAATGGAGACTGTAGCCAAGAAATCAGAAGAAAACTGGGACTAGAAAAGGCAGCAATGATGGAACTAGAAAAGATCATTCAGTGTCAGGATGTGTTCCTGGAGACCAAGATCAAGGTCTTATCGTATTTCTAATCACCAGGTCTGAAAGCTGGTGTGAAAGCTGGACAGCTCACAGAAAGCTCACAGGGGAAAAATGGATTCCTTTGAAATGTGGTGCTGGAGGAGAGCTTTGTAGATACCCTAGTCTGCCAGGAAGACAAACAAGTAGGTTTTATATCAAATCAAGTCTGAACTCTCTCTAGAGGCAAAAATGTTGAAACGGAGGCTGTCCCTACCTTGGGCACATCACAAGAAGGCAGGATTCTCTGGAAAAGACAATGATGCTAGGGAAGGTAGAGGGCAGCAGGGAAAGAGGAAGGCCAAATATGAGATGGATTGAGTTTACAAGAGCTGAATAGGGCTGTTGAGGACAGGACATTTTGGAGAGCGCTCATTCATAGGCAAGAAGAGAAGGGGACAACAGAGGACAAGATAGTTGGACAGTGTCATGAAAGCTACCAACATGAATTTAACCCAACTCCGGGAGGCAGTGGAAGACAGGAGGGCCTGGCCTGCTCTGGTCCATGGGGTCACAAAGAGTCGGACATGACTTAAGAACTAAACAACATTCATAGGGTTGCCATATGTCAGAGGTGACTTAATGGCATGTAAGAACAACATAGGATTTCTTTGTCAGTCTTTCTCACACAACTGTATTTACAAAGCTCAAAATCTAAGCCAATCTGGATTCCTTCCAACTAATTATGTTGTTTCTCGACTGAAATGGAGCAGAAATCCCACCTGATTGAAGCTGGACCTTGGATTTTTCATGCAAGCTTCAGCCTTGGAAAAGCAGGAGAGAAAAAAGCAAATAAGAGCAATGAAAAGAGTTTTGGGAGTCATTAATTGAAAACACCCACAGTAGGGGAATGCTAGGGAAGGAGTATGACTGAATTAGAAAGTGACAGATCCTCCTTCCAATGCTGGACCACTTTTTAAAAGTTATCTTCCGTTTCCTATGACAGAATTGGTCATTCTTCCCATGTCTCTATGCTTAGTTTTTGAAAAACAACCTTAAACTGTTTCTTTTTTACTTCAGTCACCAGAACTCCCTATCCCCTCTACTTCATCCTTCTAAAACTTTAAAGGTTCCATAAAGTTGCACACTCCCACCCTTGCAAAACAAACAAACAAAAACTAAACTCAGAAGGAGAAACAAAACAAAACAAAAACACTTTGTCCCTCCCAAAATTTTAAAGATGCTTCTTTTACCTAAATTCCTATACCTATTTTTCAAAATTTGTTAGAAACTGCCTCTGCTGTGCTATAATTATCAAAACAATGGTCCATGCAGAACTTGGAGAGACAGGCATGCAGTTTTTTGATGCCTTCCAAATGATAAGGCTGCTTTTGCACAAATATTCATCTAAAGTTTGGAGATTTGTTTATTACCTACTTTGGAAGTTGTCTTTCAGTTTTGACAGGAAATAAAAAAAATTTGGCAATTGATTTAAAAAGCACATAGCACAAAAAATATCTGCACAACAATCCCGGCATCTATGTCCCCCTTTTGCGTTTGCATTAAAAGTCAACGAAAGGGATGGATCTACTAAATTTTGGATCTTGGCTCATCTTCGGAACCTGAATCAACGAGTCCTCCTGGCTCCAATTTGGTCTGAGATGAAGTCAGCCATTTTCTACAGCTTGCGGGCATGACTTAACTGAAGCCTGTGCTCCATGTACATCTCTCGTGTATATTCTCTGATGGCCTTGGTGGTCCTCTGGCTTCATCTCCTCATACCAGTGGGAAACCATCCTGCTCTTTGATTTCATGGAAGACGTGGGAACCAGCATTTGAACTGAATACTGTTTGAGTTCTTTTTCTATTGTCTCATGCTGCCGTATGGATATGGCATCCCAGAAACATCTCCCTGATGGTACTGTATAGGCCTCTCACTCTTGACACATGCCTACCAGTGCACAGATGGTCAGTGGTGTCAGCCCACCTGTTTTGGGGCTGAGGGTTTGGTTCCAGGCATTCTTTCTCCTCTTTGGCCTGACAGGTGATCAGCAATACTGCCAGCCATCTGCTCTGCATGGGAAGTCTGTGCGCCAAGGTATAATTTTGTGTGTGTACATGTGTGTGTATGAGTGTGTGACCAGTGCTTGCTGCTGAGCCACTGGATCTCTTCCCATTTCATTCTGACCAGTTCAAAGGAGCTGCACAGCTAACTTTGCATTGTTACAAAGGAAAACAACAGGAACTTTTGTAACAGGGTAGCATAAACTAATATATGGATGCTCCCAACAGAGTTTACTTCCAATTAAGTATGTCTAGGATTGCAGCCTTTTCATCTTCTGCAGAAGATTTGGGTGGATGGGGAGAAATGTAAAGAAATAAAGCCCAGGATGTTTCCTCCCTTGAGTGGGGGATTTATTAATTAAGTGCTTCATCTGGGAAATATTGACTGCTACAGGATACAACATCACAGTGCTTACCCCAGAAAATGTCTTTAACAGCACTTGCACACATCCTTTCACCTCGGCATCTTCTTGCTTAACCAATTAGCCGGAGATAGCTGGTACAGACTTATCTTCATGGATGCTGGTGTTTGAGAAAAGACTTCATTTGAAATGCCTCATCCATACAGTTGGTTCCAGGGCAATTATTTAAGCTGGATCCTGGACTCTGCTAAGATCTTTACTCATTTTTGGACAGATTTAAGAATTAATATTCTACTATGATAGTATATTCCTTTGCAATTATTCCCTTCGCTCCCCCTAAAGATTTCTTGTAAGAAAAGTCAATTACAGAGAGTCATACAGCCATATCAAGAACCATGTATTAGACTAGACAGGGTTGCCTACTAGAGATGGGGAACCTTGCTGAACCATTAATTGTGAGAGACTTTGAGGCAATTCATGTTCGGCCATTAACTGATGACTTTCCAAATTAGACACTGTTTGGGAATAAAGAGCGACTATATTTCCAATTACAGTGGACCCTCGACTTACAGACGGCTCGACTTACAGACTTTTCGAGTTACAGACTTCTCTGGCTGCAAAATTTAGATTCGACTTGCAGCCAGAGAATCGACTTACAGACCAGAAAAAAACCAAAATGGAATAAAAATAGAATAAAAACCACTGGTTATGGGATTAATCGGTTTTCAGTGCATTGTAGGTCAATGGAGATTCGACTTACAGACTTTTCGACTTGCAGCCACCATTCCAATACGGATTAATTCCTTAAGTAGAGGGTCCACTGTACCCAAAAACTAAAACGTTCTGTTGTTGGTGCTGTTCTCTTTATTTTGTTGACCAACTCAATGTATGAGATTTTAAATCTTCCAGACATA
Organism: Pogona vitticeps; assembly: GCF_051106095.1. Taxonomy (NCBI): domain Eukaryota; kingdom Metazoa; phylum Chordata; class Lepidosauria; order Squamata; family Agamidae; genus Pogona; species Pogona vitticeps. The sequence continues at coordinate 194,173,088 of NC_135783.1, forward strand.
TAGCAATGGAACTTCATAATAACCACACGTTTGGACCAATGTGTAAATATGGACCAAATCAGGGATTTGTATTTGTTCAGTTTGGCGGGCAGCTATGGGGAAGAGCAAAGAGCTGGTCCCCTTCCCCACCTCCTCAGCTGATCTAGCCACTCCCCAAGCCCAGTTTGCCTGTTTTATCCACCTCCTTCGCTAATCTCCCAGTCACCAGCAGGAGCACAGACTTCTTCCCTGCCCTTTTGCCTGAGTGGGAGATCAGCCACGAGGGGAGGGGCAGAGAAGACCGAGCTCTTGCCAGGACTGGAAGATCAGTTGAGGAGGTGCTGGAAGCTGGCACACGGGGCCTGATGAGTGGCTAATTGAGCCAGGGGAGATGGGGAAGGGGAGGAGCAGCATCTGTGCTGCCACCTTGATGAAATGGTTCGTGTCCATCTGTAGTTATTAATATCAACACTCATGTACCTGAAGGGGGTATATTATTCACTTCGAATTAGATCTGCAAAGTAGTCATCAGATGACAGTGTCACTTTTCAAGAGTAACAAATAATGTCCCAGAGGTTCTTTGTTTTGTCCTTTAATTGTTTCTTTTGGGGGTCTTTTGCTTTCCCCCCCAAGTCCAAAACTTGTCAGGACAAACATTACAAACCTACTGCAGTTCACCCTCTATAGGCATTTTGTGCCAGCCAGTGTGATTTTTGGAGGATAGGTGGGTGGGTGGATCACATGCCACTTTCATTGATTTGTGATGAAGAAATAGCACACTCCAGTTGGACCCATGCAGATTGAGTGCATGCACATCACCACCCTACTCTACTGCTCCACTTCTCTCAGTTTGCTGCTAAGCTTAATGCACAGGCATTCTTACGGTTCAGAAAATATATTTCACTCATTAAATTTTGTCTTTATTTCATTCAGGTTTTTTTCTTTATTTCTTTTTTAATCCTGATGGAGGAAGGTCAGTTAGACTGGACTCGGTCATTCTTAGAGAAGACTCATTAAAATACTGTAACTGAGATCCATCAGTGCCATTGATTTTTAATGGGTCTACTCATCCAGATGATTAAATCTGCATCAAACTCATTATGTATTTCATATTTTTATTGTATATTGCTGCATACATCATATTTCCCAGATCACTAAATAGTAGTAGGTTAAATCCAGACAATATACTGGAGCAGAGCCACTGAAATGCACAAGACAAGCTATTTACATCATGATTTCCTGTTGCATCTAACAAATTTAATGGCATGTTTCCCAACCCACCTTAGAGCCAAACGTCCTTCTCCCTCCTCTGTGAGTGGAAGGTACTTATATTCATGAAGGCACTTATATTTGCCCATTTTCCTTCTCTTTGAAGCCTCTCATGTCCTCGAATACTAATACCGGAGATTTTGTGAGATCTTCAGAATGGCTTTGAGGAAGACTTCAGATGTGGACGGTAAGAGCAAACTCCTCCACACAGAAGTGGCAGCAGGACCCACATCTCATGTAGCTGAATGGCAACCTCAAATATTTTAGTCACCAAAACTATTGTTTAAGTGGCCATTTATCACACTGTTGCATCTACAGAGTAAATACTGTACGGTCTCATAAATTCAGATACCGGTCCAACTGCATTTACAGCTTAATAACAATTTAAAAGAGTCTGTCACTTGAAGAAGTTTGGCTGTTGGTCTAACTGAGCTGGAAGGTGTTAGACGTGTAGTCTCATTCAGACAGCCCAAAATGGTGTAATCTGAATGCATAGGGATTGTATTTTCAGATTTTCTGGGAAGATTACATATCTCATAATCCTTCATTCTTGAAATCTGCCTGGCAGATAGACACCTAAATGTGGCTCATCTGAGATAATAGCCTGAACTGATAGATAGGCCTTGAAGCCTATATTTGCTGATCTTCTTGTTCAGAAAGAAAACTCCCAGCTAGCACTGGTGCAGGAATAGGAAGTTCGGGCAGAGCTAGGCTTCAGAGCCTTCCAGTTAAGGCTTTCCCCCAAGATGAGTCACATGTCTGCAGGGTGTTAGTAGGACGCCCCAAGTGGAGTTATGGGATTTTTAGTCCAAAATCTGTAAATCCCATCCAAAGTTCGAGCACCACTTACTCTGTTGTTACTCTTTATCTGTGGATGTTAAAACTCTACAGGTCAGTCAATATGCTATGCATGGGTGTCCTCCACATGACTAAGGACTCCCAACTGTGTTGTAGGGATTCAGATGTAACCGAGACCAATGTCAAAAAGATAGGATGAAAGGTAACATAGCAAGAGTCTTGTCTTCTTGTTATTTGTAAAGAACACAAACCACTTTGAGCCCTTTCCTGCTCAATTTACAAAGCAATTCTAGGATGCCTCTTTCAAAGTAAGTGCCAGTAAGTTCAGCTGAGTTGACTCATTGGTAAGGATTACAGGCTGGATTTTTTTTCATTCTCCTTGATTTTTTAAAAAAGCAATGGGATGTATGTTTACCATTGGGTGGATGGTGCCCTACATGACTTTCACAGTACCTTCTATTTCTGAGTACACGTCAGAGTAATAAATGGAAAGGAATCCAATATCATTGACGACAAATCCTGCACCAGAATATTGACTGAGATGAGAATATTGAAAATCTGATCTTTAATGGTAATATGTGATGTGTAAGGAAGGGAGGCAGGAGGATATGTGATGTAACCACAGAACTAGGGGGGTTCATGTAAGTATCATACAATGGAATATCAGTCTTTTATTTTAGAATATCACCATAAACCAAGGGGAAGATATTTATTAGAAAGAGCTTCACATGGACTTTCTAACTGCAGTATTCAGCTCAGGCTGTAATCATATTAGAGAAATGTCCCCCTTCTTTCTCTTGTCTTCCGCTTCCTGTATAGTTGGGCACTCTTGTCATGTGGCATATATCCTGTGATAGTGGTTACTGAGTCATAGAATCATAGAATAGTGAAGTTGGAAGGGGCCTACAAGGCCATCAAGTCTGCTCAATGCAGGAATATAAGTCAAAGGATATCTGACAAGTGTTTCCCTATGTTTCTCTTGAATGCCTCCAGTGTTGGAGCACTGACCACCTCTCGAGACAATTAATTCCACTGTCATTTCCAAGTAAACATTTTGCTGGTGTGACCACAGTCTCAGTTTCTGATTGTTCAATGTCATAAGCTCAGGATATTTTGGGGGAAACCTCACCAGAGACTCTTTTAGGAAGTTAGGGAGTTTTTCCTGATATTCAATTGAAATCTGACTTCCTGTAACTTGAGCCCATGGTTGTTTGTCCTGCACTCTGGGATGATTGAGAACAGATCCTGCCTCTCCTCTGTATGACAGCCTTTCACTTATTTGAAAAGTGTTATCATATCACCCTCTGTCTTTTTTTCTCAAGGCTAAACATACCCAGTTCTTTCAGTCTTTCCTCACAGGGCTTGGTTTCCCCAGCCGCCTGATCACCCTTGTTGCCCTCCTCTGAACTTGTTCCAATTTGTCAGCATCCTTCTTGAAGTGTGGTGTCCAGAACTAGACACTGTACTCAAGGTGAGGCCAAACCAGTGCTGAATAGAGGGGAACTAGCACCTCGCAGGATTTGGAAACTATACTTCTGTTAATGCAGCCTAAAATATCATTTGCCTTTTTTGTAGCCGTATCATACTGTTGGCTCATATTCAGCTTGTGATCTACAATTCCAAGATCCTTGTTGCTTATAATATTTGCATTTGTTCCTATTGAATTTCATTCTGTTGTTTTCACCTGTGGTAGTAGTTAAAAAATAGTAGTTCATACTATTTTAACCATTTTGGTGAATTGGATGCAATACATTCATCTACACCCCTCAAGAGGGACATATCCCCTTCTTTTTCTTGTGACTTTCTCTGCCCCCCTTCCCCCCCTCCCTCTCTCTTTTATTTAAAAAAGTTTTTTGTGCAGGTACATCTCTGTATCAACAAAATCCCTTTGCTGGTCACATGCTGATCTGGGCCATTTCTTCCTATTTCCATCCTCCATGGAGGAGAACCCATTGCACATTGCAGTGGTGGTCAAACGACAGTAGGACTGATGCTCCATATTTGACAGAAGTATACTAATGCGCTGACATTCCCATTTGAAAATTAATTTAAAAACCTAATGGAGACAAACAATTAATTCTTGAAGATTAATTAAAAAACTTAATGGAGTCAAATAACAGTGGGTGAGAGAGGTGAGACCTCAAGCCAGATGCATAGGAATGAAATCATTTTGGAGTATACACTCAATGGGATGTACTGCATGATGAAACGTGGAACAAATATAGTAGTAGCCTCCCAGTGGGTAGATTTGATGTGAAAATAGCACAGAGAAAGAACAAAAGGATTGATAATGGTCTTGAATCATATGAAACCCCTGCAAAAAGGGTCAAAATTCACAAGGAGTAATTCAGAAACATTTTGCTGGTGTGACCACAGTCTCAGTTTCTGATTGTTCAATGTCATAAGCTCAGGATATTTTTGGAAAACCCTCGCCAGATTTTTTTTTTTTACTTCGAAAATGTTTCTGCATGTGTAAAAAAAAATTGGTGCAGTACAATGAGGATGGAAAAGTGTCAGACTGTTGATGGAATTCCAGATACAATTTTAAAAGAATTCAGAAAAATCTCAAATACGCTTTTGTGTTTTAAAGCAAATGAAAATGGTTGTCTATGGGGGTATTTTGTGCTCCAACCATTGAAGAAAGAGACTGTCTAAAACGCAAATGATTCTGCTTAAAAAAAGAGGGCTATGCAAAAGTTTCATGTCTCTAATGTGTACCCTCTTCCATTTGACCTTTTAGTGCCCCTTCTTTCATCCTTTTATTTTTTTCATCCAATAGCATTGCAAGTGTGTAACCAATCAGAATGTCCAGAGGGAAGTGAGAATTTTGAAACTGTGGAAGGGCCTGGACTGGCCCTGGAATCCAATGAAGAATGCTCTCTGCACTTCAGCCATACAGTGTGCTGCTGGGCTTCTGATGCCCTCCATCTTTCACTGCTGGCAGCTGCATGGTTGCCTAGTGCCTGCCTCGTGCCTCCATTTTGGAGCCTTTCATTTTTCTGCATTTTTAAAAAAAAAATCTGGGTGGATTTCTCCAGATTTCACTTGATTATTTTTGCTAATGCCAGGCAGCCCGGCTATTACATCATGCCTCCTTGGGATTACTGTATTTGTTAAGATTTTTCTAAACCCGTTCCCCCCCCTTGGGGAATTTGTGGTTCCTTCTTTTCCCATTCATTTCTTACACTGTTTTACTGTTGCCTGCTTGGCCTACCTGGTACTGTTAGACTCAAAGAAGAAAGAAGTGAAAGTATCAGGTGAAGGGAAGGAAATGAAATCTCCGCACATACTAGACTCTTTGTTGTGTGGGGGTGTATGTGTTTGTATTTTTGTCTTCATTTGCTTGCTTGCTCTTTTTGATTATTGATAGAGGGCACTCTGTGCTCCTCTGTATTTTTCCATCTGTGTGCAGAGGCATGCTGTCCATGTTTGATTTTTTAAAAGTTGATTGCTTAATTTACTATCTTTTCTTCTTCTTCTAGGGGTATATATTTTGGTGGGTTTTTAGAGGCTCTTTTGGTTGCTTCTGTGGGTGTGTGGACTAGAGAGGGAGGACTGCAGCCTGTTTCCTTTCCTTTTATCTCTTGTTTTTGAGGAAGGGAAAAGCAGCGGTCAAATGGCTAAACGATCACTGAGCCCGCAACCAGTGGCGGAGGCAGCAGGAGGGGGAGGCTGAGACGGAGGCAAAGAAGCAGCTGGGCTTGGCCGCCTCTTGCTGCTGCCCATTGACTGCCACCACTGTCCAATCACAAGGAGATGATCACTGGAGGGGACGATCGGGTGGCAGTGGCAGCAGTCAATGGGCAGCAGCCAGAGGTGGCTGAGCCAGGCTGCTTCTTTGCCTCCGCCTCCGCCTCCTGCTGCTGCCTTCCGTGCATAAAATGACCCTCAAATTTTCCTCTAATTATTTTAGGAAAAGGTGTCATTTTATACACTGAAAATATGGTACTTTGTTGTCTGCACCACCATTACCACTGATTTTTTTCTTTATAGTGTTTCCTGCCTATCGGAGTAGATTGATTCTATGTTGCCTTGTCCCTGTCTTTTAGAATACCATAGTTTTTAAAGGTTCTTTACTTCTGGACTACCAGAAAGACAAAAGCAGAAACATGAAATGAATGACCTGCAACAAGCTTTCTCTTTCATGTCAAAGAAAAGGACTTGTACATGGAAAATATGAAAAATGAAAGACGCCCAATCAAAAGAACTGAAAGAAATATCATTTTTAAACCATACACAACTCTCTAATCTCCGAGATAAAGATCATTCTGGGATAGCTTCATTGTTTTCCTGGTAATCTGAGGGTTGACTGAATTTTAATCTCTTATTGCTAACCCATTCATGTTTCCCTGATGACCATGTCCTGATTCTATTTTTTCATCTCTCATTGTTATTATTTTTTAATAAATTATCACAAATACATCAGTTTATAACTTATCTTTTTTATATATATGTAAGTATATAACAAATTATTGTCATTCCAGAGAACTGTAAAACCTGCAGCAGCTGTCAAGATAATAGCGCCTTTAAGAACCTGCTGTGCCAAACCTTGCCAGGAGACACTTTACAACTGACAGGCCTTGAAAGAAGTCATTTTTCACAGGGAAGGTAAAAAAAAATGAGAGGAGCGAAGGTAGAAGTGAAGGAGATGAATTAGGCATTTGTTATGGGTATGCACTAGCCTCCAGATGTGATGTGTGCCTGCCTAAAGGCATCCAAATTAGGGCCCATCCCATCCTGTGCCCTTCAAGAAGCACTCCCACCTGATGTTTGCCTTCTGCCTCCCTTATATCCTGCAGCTCCCGTGGTCCTTTCCCCCCTCTATCCTCCAGGGGTCAATCTTCCTCAATCAGGTTTTCAGCCGGAGCCTCCTCCTCCCCCTCCTCCTCTTCCTCCTCCTCCAGGGCCTCTCTCTGGGTTCCCTGATCTAGCATCTTGGGTTTGTCAGCCATGGATTCCCCTGGCACCCTTTTCGCCCAGAGAGAGCTTCCTCTTCGGAATTCCCTGGGACCAGGGTGGAGGTGAGATGGTCCACCCAGAGGGATGCCTGAGCCTCTGCCATCCTCCTCACACACCAACAGATCAACAAGAAGACCAGAGAGAGGAGGAGAGATCCCAGCATTCTGGATTAAACCACTCAAAATCCATGGAGGATTTCATCTGCATATACAGTCTCTTCTCTGGTAGAGTGAAAGTCAGAAGCATCACACCTGTTTCGTACATGTTTTCCTAAAGGAGAAGAGGAGGAGGAAGAAGAGGAGAAGGAGGAGAAAGCAGCTGCGCCAGTCCAATGACCTTCCTCAGAGTCACTCACCAATTCCTGAGAGCAGGAGAGCTCTTGGCCTTCACTGGGAGATGAGGCTGTCTGTTTCCTCTTTACAAGGTATTCATATTTTAAATTCCATTTCCCCCACTTTTAAATTGCATGGGATCTCTTTAAAAACAAGGTTAAGCTCACAAATATGGCATTTAACGTGAATCATCTGTGGGGATGTTGCTGCATCCTGTGAATACCTCTGGGTTCAAGCCTGTGGTTGCCCTTGCTAATTTGACACACCCACCCAACCCAATCACTTCTCAGCCACAGTACAGGTGATTTTTTTTTGCCCCCATCATCTTCCTGCCTCTGAGGACCCCCTCGGAGCTGGGCTTTATTGAAATAGCTGGCCAAGAAGTAGCCAGGTTATAGAGCTGGCCTGAAATCTCCAGTTCTGGCCGTGGGTGGCTCTGCCATCAGGCTGTGTTCGATTGGGTTGGATCCACTACCACCCATATCACTTCACTGATGTTGCCTCAGCAGGGGAAGCCCTCCTATGACATGTGGTAAACGTACCACCTCAGATAGTGCAACAAAGGAGGCCGTGAACCGCACAGACTCCCCCCATCATCACTCTGTCAGGCTTCAGCAAATACAGTAACCAATCATCTGCTGACACATTTTTCCAGGAGAAGCTGCCGGAGAGCTTCCCGATGCCGTATTCTGGAGATGCAAGCTGTCCACTTCTTTGCTATTATTCAAGAGAGAGCAGTTCGGGTGGGGAGGGGAAGAGAGGTTTCCTGTTTGCTGTCAGTGTGTTGGGTGTTAGGAGTGTGTCAGGAGAGTGTTGATGGGTTCTGGAAAGAGCCTTGCTGTGACCATTCTTGCTGAAGAGAATACTGCAGCAGGGAAAAGAGCCATCACCATTCTCCACAGATTCTGCCTGTTCCAGATGCCTTGTTCTGTGGTGTTTTTCCTTCGAGTGAGGCCTTGAGGAAAAGGGTGCCCATGGACACTGTCAGTGTTAGGGTTAAGGCGGAAGTCTCCATGGCCCCCCGGCCCCAAGAGTTCATTCTAAGAAATGACAACCTGGCCTCCGGTTGTCATTGACATTTCTGCCCTTCATGGTCCAGTAGGAATTTGAGCTGATTGAGAGGCCCTGTGGCCCTAGTCCTGATCTTAAATAAATCTTTCCCAGAGCTTAGGAGTTAATTAACGATCACCTAGTGCTCAGCATGGCTGAGATAAAGAGTAGATCTACTTACCAAAGTTGATTTAGAGGCCAAGTGGCCTCTGTAGGATGGGGATCACCAGTTGTAGCATCAGGGCATCCCATGATTATAGCAATTATGTCTTGGGCTTGACTTGCACAAAGAGTGAAGGAGAGGCACAGGCGGAATAATGCCTCTGGATACCTCCTGAAGATGTTTATACAACTGCTTCCTTCCCGAGCAGCTGCTTGACTTGTATGTTTGTGGATGGTGAATCAAATGCATAGTCAATCAGAGTTGATATTTTGTGTATTTTTACTGGCACGGTTAGTGATACCCATGTGGGCAAGAAGTGCTGCAATTAAAGATTTGAGTGTAAGGGCATTTGTGCTTACAAGACGGTGTGAGTTTTATCATTCCCGCAAACACATTTTTATAACTGGATTGTATATATCCTACAATAATAAAGGCGCGAAGCTCTCCATGCTTTTATTATCTTTTTAAAAAATTATGGGGCACCATTCCAGCAATACTTTCAAAGTCCCACTGATTGCAGTATAAAGTGCACAGAGTGAGGTGGGTAATTCCTATGGGAATCAGTGGCGCTTCCAACCTCTTCTGTTGCTGTTATGTGCTGACAAGTCACTTCCAATTTATGATGGCCCTGCTTGGGCCTTTGAGATATGTGAGATGTTCAAGGAGTGGGTTACCATTGCCACTGCCCCTCATGAGTTTCCAAGGCCGGTGGACATTTGAACTCAGTTCTTCTCTCTCTCTCTCACTCCTTTATGTATTTCCTCTTTCTCTGTGTAGCTTCACTGTGTGTCCCTCTCTGTCTGTAGCTCCTTTCTCTCTTTCAGTGCTCCCCTTCTCTCTCCATGCCCCTGCCCCATCTGCCCTACTCTGTCTTTTGCCATCATTTTCTCTCTCTCTTTCCATCACTCCTCTCTCTTTCTCCCATGTTTTTCCCTCCCTCCGTGGCTCCCTTGCATGTGTTTTGTTTGTTTGTTTAAAGACATTTATTCCTGTGATAAGGTTGATAAGTCCCAGTGTTCCATCTTGCCCAGACATAAGCCCCATTAACGTCAGTGGGACCCATTAGTTTTATGAAGTATTATCAAGAAGTTTGGGCAGTTGCTGTAGAATGCTTAAATAATTATGCCTAGGCAGTGCTTATGAAAAAAAAATCTACCTTCAAGCTCCTGCAGCTTCCAAACAATAGGGTGGATCAACTTTAAAAAGCAAGTAGCAGTGATTATTTCCTTTTCAGGAAGCAATGATAGGCATTTGAAAAAAAATCACTACTAAATTTCCTGTGAGCCATTTAAAAAATAACCAAAACAAAACTGAAATTAGAATGTGAAAATTACTAGCCGGACCTTCTCCAAATTTGGCACAGAGCAAACCCATACTGTCTACTACTCCTCTACCAAATATGATCCTGATTCAATAATCTGTCCAAACGTTGTTTAGACTGCACTCCCCCTCTGTCCGTAATAGCTTACAAATGCTTTTTGAATGGTCACTCAATATGTGAGGTTGCCTTCAGAAAGGAAGTAAACTGAGTCCAATCAAACTTGCTCTGAAGTAAATGGCTACAAGTTTGCAGCCTTTGAACTACTTGAATTTGGCCAGATCATGCCTAGGGTTGTTGGTATGTTCCTTGAGTCACAATAGACATTGCTATTTCAATGTTTGCTCTGTGCTCTTCATTCTGGCTAAAATCCCCCTTTTAAAGAACAGATCTGCACGAGAGATGGGCATGAACCACTCACTGGTACAGTGGTTCGTGCCAGTTCGTTTCTCAATTTAAGAGGTATCCAGCACTTCCCAGCCTGGCTTCCTCTGGTGAGCACTCACTCAAAGACAGTGCCTTGGCTTCCCTGCCTTGCCCCCTCTGGGCGCTGGTTCTGTTTGGCTTAAAAATGATCATCTCTGATCTGATCTCTGATCATGCTCATCTCTGATCTGCACATAGATATTAAGTAAAGACCGATCCAACTTCATCCCTTGTTGTAATAGTTTACATCCAGTTTCACAAAGAACTTTCTTTTTTTCCAATTTTGAAAAAACTGGCTAGTGCATCCTCTTGGTTTCACTGAATGCTCTTGTGGCTTTTAGTTTACTCTACCTTCAAGAGGCTTCATTAGAACTGCCCATATAAAACACTCATAAGAGTAGAACCATGTTTCCCAGAAAAGAAGACAAGGTCTTATATTAATTTTTGCTCCAAAAAACTCATTGGGGCTTATTTTCAGGGGATGTTTTTTTTCATGTACAAACATCTACATTTATTCAAATACAGTCATGTCATCTTCTTATGGTTGCTGCACAAGGGTGGAAGGCAGAGTTTCACTTAACTAGGGCTTATTTTGGGGGTAGGGCTTATATTATGAGCATCCTGGAAAATCACACTAGGGCTTATTTTCAGGTTAGGTCTTATTTTCGCGAAAACAGGGTAAATATACCGTATTTTTCGCTCTATAAGACACACCTTTCCATAAGACGCACCAATTTTTTAGGAGAAGAAAACAGGAAAATATAATCTGTTTTCTTCGCTCCATAAGACGCGCAGACTTTCCACCCCCCTGTTTTGTGGGGAAAAAGTGTGTCTTATGGTGCGAAAAATACGGTAATCACACTATTGTAAGGATCATTTAACCAGCTTGTATTTTGCAGCTCTCATGCTCAGCGAAGCACCCAAGCATACATTCTCTATTTAGCATGGTGTTTCAGCGTTTGCCTATGTGCTAAACTGGGCCCTATATTACTTGAAGCGAGAATGATCCTGCACACTCGCCTTGTAAATCTGTGCTAAAATGTGAAGGAGATGCCAACAAAGACTGTAACTTCAAACCCAGTTGGGCGCAGACATTTTAACACCCTGACCTAAAGTGTTATAGGGTTCCTCAGATGCCCAGGTGTTCACTTCTCCGGAGTTCTGATGACTCTGGAACTTGTTGGCTTCACCAACACCAATTGGCAGATATTTGGGTTGGGCCCAGTAAGCAGCCAGTGATTCTTCAGCCCAGGAGGCAGGACCAGGAGGGAGTTAATATCTGCACATGGATCAGTGATTCATTCAGTCTGTAGTCTTTGTTGTGAAAGCCAGCATAGTGTGGAATGCATTTTTCTTAGTGGTCGACTGAGTTGGGCCTGCTACTGGATGTAGCTGACTATTTTATCAATGTTAATCATATATTACTTACATTACCGCCAGCTTATCATGCCACCACAAATTATTGTTTTTAAATGGTCACATTAGTCTTTTTCTTATATTTAAGAAGCAAAAAAAAGATCATTACAGTAATTTTTGCACGATCAGAACAAAAAATAAAACATGTTCATTAAATCATTATATTTGTTGATTCAATACTGAAGAAACATTATCCTGCTTTGATTAGTTCATCTCCTTGTTGACCATTTTGAAAATTCCAATATAATTAGCTTGTGTTAACATTTTTGCGATCTGCCAGATTTTGGTCTAAAATTTAATGAGAGAAGGTGCTCTCTTGACATTTTTTTTACTGCAGTAAAATTCTTATAGCATATAGAAGGCATGTAGCAACGTTGTTATCATATGTTTTGAGTTACCATTCAAGGCAAGAAGGAACCTTTGGTAGTGCAATACAGTATTTCTCTAAAGAAAGAGGCAGCCAAGCAGCAGAAAGAAAAGGGGAACAGGCCAGCAAATAACAGATTTCGCCAGAAAGAGATTTCTTTTCTTATCTTTTCTTCTTTCTTCTCTCTCTCTCTTTCTATTTTGGTTCAACAGACTTTTTTAGTTAAAGGGATAAAAATTCTTCTTTAAATACATATGCATATATACATACAATCAAGTGCTCTTGGATCTTCATATGAGATGACCTAATATGCATCAAAATTGGTATGTCCTATCAAGTCAATTTCTGAGTTATGGTGACTTTTTCCAAGGTATTCTGGGTATTAACTACTCAGAAGTCATTCACTGTTCTCTTTTTCTAGGGGTAGTCTGGGACTGTGGAGCTTGCCGAAGACTATAAAGGATGGGTCTTCTCCCAGGAGGCGTGGTAGAGAACTGACGTAAGAACGTAGAGATATCAAGGAGGCACAGCTTGATGGTGATGTAGCCAGACATGCTTTTTTTTAATTTGTCTCCTGGTGTTATTTTTATTTAATTTGAGCCTTTACTGTGTTTTGTTCCTCCCCAGTCCACTTCCCCGCCCACTTTTCCTGCTTGGCCCTTTTGACATTTTTTTTTTTAAAAAATCTGGCTGGAGGGTGTTTCTTAAACGAGCCAAATGATCCTCAAGTATGACCTTGACTACTGTGTTTCTTTAAATAGCGGAGGAATAACTTGCTCTCTGTTCTTGAGGGTAAGCAAGCTAACCAAGACTAAAACAAACCAGTTTTGGCACCATCAAGGAACCCACCTGAGTTCAACTTCAAGGAAAAAGAAGGTGTGAGGGAAGGAAAGGAAGTTGACACTGACCACCAGGTTTCCTCTGAGGTATTATTGCAACAGTAATATCAACCAGTTGTTGACTTCTCTGCTGCCTTGCTGTTTTATTTATGCTCAACTGTGTGGAGTCTGTAGACATTTAAATCGAATGAACTGAAGTCCAATAAACTAATTTCACTTTCCATGTGGTTGGTGGCTCAGCACAGTTGTTCCATTGTTTTAAAAAGGAGACCAAAAGGACCCTACAAATAGTTTAGTCGATATATATTGCAGCCAAAACCTATGGAAAAAAATAATGTTTTATAGAAATTGGAGAATTGGGCAGAGCAAAATTCTACCATAGCAGAAAAGCAGGCATTCTTTTGTTTCTGTCCTTTTGTTTCTGTCCAGAAACAAAAGAATGCCTGCTCTTCTGCTAAGGTGGAATTTTGCTATGGAAGTGACAGACCCTGATGTTGGGAAAGAGTGAAGGCAAGAGGAGAAGGGGATGGCAGAGGACAAGATGGTTGGACAATGTCATCCAAGCAACCAACATGAATTTGACCCAACTCCAGGAGGCAGTGGAAGATAGGAGGGCTTGGCGTGCTCTGGTCCATGGGGTCACGAAGAGTCGGACACGACGAAACAACTAAACAACAACAAGGCATTCTTTAGGCAGGGAAGATCTACTATTGATAATTGTTTTAGTCTGTTGTATCAGATAACAAAAAACCCTGCAAGGAGTAGACAGTTCTATACTGCCGTTATTGATGTAAGTGCTGCATTTGATTGAATGAATAAGAATCCTTTATTAGAGAAATGTCTGAAGACAATTATTGACCAGAAACTTATAAAGGACTTTGGAATGGACACAAGTCTACAAGTTGGAATGTGTGTAAATGGTACTTTAACAATTAGGTAAAGGTAAAGGTTCCCCTTGACAATTTTTGTCCAGTCGTGTTCGACTCTAGGGGGTGTTGCTCATCCCCATTTCCAAGCCATAGAGCCAGCGTTTTGTCCGAAGACAATCTTCCGTGGTCACATGGCCAGTGTGACTTAGACACGGAACGCTGTTACCTTTCCACTGAGGTTTTCCCTATTTATCTACTCGCATTTTTACATGCTTTTGAACCGCTAGGTTGGCGGGAGCTGGGACAAGCAACGGGAGCTCACTCCGTCGCATGGATTCGATCTTACGACTGCTTGGTCTTCTGACCCTGCAGCACAGGCTTCTGCGGTTTAGCCCACAGCACCACCACATCCCACCCAATTAACCCACCAATTTTAACAATTAAGATCCTTACAATTACAGGAGTTTGACATGGTTGCAGTTTAGCACCATTCCTCTTTGATTTTTACTTTAATGATGTAGTTTCAGCCTTGTATCATCTCAATTTTCTAAAGCCTAAAGCTTTGGACAGGTCAATTAACATTCTCTTATAGGCAGACAATATGATCCTACTTTCTAAAACACAAGTGGGTCTGTGTAGATAGCTGAGAAAATTTTTTTGCTTATTGTCAGCAAAATGACTTGAAAATGAAGAGTAGTAAATTGAAAGTAGCAATGTTTGGCAAAAGAAAGAAAGAAAGAAAGAAAGAAAGAAAGAAAGAAAGAAAGAAAGAAAGAAAGAAAGAAAGAAAGAAAGAAAGAAAGAAAGAAAGAAAGAAAGATGAAGTATTATAAGTGGTTTTTGAACTCCAAAGAAGTAGAACAGGTGGTTTCATATAATTAGTTGGGCATAGTTTTTTTCATCTACCAGATCATGGTCCCCTCAGATAAAAAGGAAAGAAATGAAAGCATCTGCCTGTGCTCAAACTTTGAATAAACTATTAAATTAGACATATTCTATCTTGCTCCAACTACTGTAATTATAAAGGTATATAAGGAAAAGGTGTTGCACATGTTAATCTTTGGCACGGAAAACCAAGGATTTGTCAATAATAAGGCAGGCTAAGGGAATCCAGGCTACCCTTTACAAAGATGGCAGCTGCAGCTTCCCTACCCTAAATGAAGGCTCAACCGCCATCTTTGCAAAGGGCAGCCACTCTCCATTTTTACACACCATGGCTGCAGAGGCCAGATGGAGACCTCGGCGGTGACAGCAGCAGCATTTACAGTAAGGGGGTGTCGGCAGGGGTGGAGGGGAATAAGGTAGGGAGAGGAAGGGGTATGGGGTAGGCTGTGCGGATGGGTGGCTGTCTAGTGGCCACCAATCAGTTGATCAGTGGCCGGTAGGCAGAATGTTGTTGTTGTTGTTTTTATATGAGGGGAAAAAATAAAATGAGGAAATATTTGTCCATTTGTATTTGTTGGGGTCTCTGGAACCCATGAATAGGAAGGGACAAATATTTAACAAATCGGCTATTTTCCTTGAAAAAGCCGATCCGTTTTTATATTCATCCCCATCTCTATTTATTACATATAGATTTGAAAAGGTCTGAAAAGTTCTTCAATAAAACATTTATGATTCTACATAGAGATGTCCAGGGTTGCACTATATATTTGGGATTTTTCTTGATTGAAGTATTATTTTGAATTGTAGCTGCCCATAAAAGTCACTAGATATGATTGATAACCTACTGGATAATCAGGTCTTCAAGACCTTCCATCCTCTACCACCCTTTAAAGGAAATAGTGTGCTTTTTGGAATTTTATATTACTTGGATTGTTGGGCACAACTTCTGGAGTTTCACTATTAAATATGTTTGAGATTGGTGGAGCTTGCACCAAGTTACGACCCTTGATAAGCAGTCTGGTTTCCTTTCTTGATGTGAAAATCCTCTTTAATTTTATGTCAATCTTACTATTTCTTCATCATGTTGCCTCAGCTCCTTTTCTGATGGAGGCTTCTCTACTTGGTCTGGGCTACAGCCAGTTCTCTCCCGCCAAAGCCCCGCTAAAGTCAGATGATTTTCTGACTGCTTCTCTGAGTCAGTAAGGAATCCATCTAGTTTACTGGGAACAAGAAAAGAAATTATTTCTTCTCCATCTCAGACTAACATCTCATTATTGAAGCTGTCATATGTAGATAATGTAGGCATTAAGTACAATGACATTTTACCTGCTGCTGACAGCTGTGCATGTCCTCCACACAGAATTTCTAGTGACATCTGCACAATTGCTACCTCGTCTAGTCCTCAATTAGTCTAATGAGGAAGGTGTATCGTTCCCTGTGCATGTGTCATTCAGGAGCATACTATATTCCCCTTATTTCTATGGCTGCTTGTTAAAGTGTGTTCTGAGCGCTTCCATAGAATAGGCATGAATATGCATGTTGCTCTTGCAGTGTTTTTCTTAAAGCTATAAAAACCGGATCCTCCAATTACCACAGAAGACTGCTGAGCTTTTTGGCCCTGTAGTGGCTCTACAGTGAGGAGCAGTGTTCAGTTCCGAACGAACACCCAACGGGGTCTTCTGGTCTGTTTGTCATAAAATTATCCTGAAACCGGAAGTGATTAAAATTTGGTAATTTCCTGAATCTGAGGAACAACAGCCCAAACCAGTTTGCTGTCCTCTGAAGATGCCGGCCACAGAGACTGGCAAAACGTTAGGAAGAACCACCTTCAGAACACGGCCAAGAAGCCTGAAAAACCCACAACAACCATAAGCCCAAACCAACTTGCTGACTAAAGTGAAGGAGAAGATGGCACCTTCTCCCATGCCCTGCAGAAAAGGCAGTGGGCCTGGAAGCTGACTCTTCCTCCAACACACATGATAGGACAGCATCCTTCACCACATCTATAGCTAGCAGTCTCACTGGCAGGCAGCAAGACAGGCAGTATAGCCCACAGCACTTCTCTCCCCCATTACACTTGTGCTCTCTCCTTAGATCTGCCAGTTGAGATGATTCTGTCACTCTGCCAGTGATAGGGATGGCCTGGTGAGGAACTGTGAGCCAAGTCGGAAGAATGCCACTACTCAAGGGTCTCTGCATACCTCCCCCCAACCCTTTAGCTCACTGATAGAAAACCACATCTGCTGCACATGTTGAGGTTTATAATGCCAACCATTCTAGTTTGACTAGTTAGACAGGAAGGACCATTCAGTGGCACAGCACCCACTTTACATGCAGGAGTGTCTAGACTCAGTCCCTGGCATCCCCTGTGAGAAGGATCAGGCAACAAGGGCTGGCACAAGATTTTGCCTGTTTGCTTCTAGAGCAGTGGTCCTCAACCTTGGGCCTCCAGATGTTCTTGGACTACCAATCCCAGAAGCCTTCACCACCACCTTGGCTGGCCAGGATTTCTGGAAGTTCAAGAACATCTGGAGGCCCAAGGTTGGAGACCACTGTTCTAGAGAGCAGCTGCTTCCTAAGAAAAGACAACACTGGGCTAGACAGACATGTTGTCCACCATGTGGGAAGCCTTTTCCCATGCTCCCATAGAAGTTCTGTAAACGTTGTGTGAAGTACACATGGCTCTCTTTTTCACTTGCCTGATGTGCAAGTAAAGCCAGGGGGATAGAGTCCTTTTCCAGAGCCCTCATGATCACCAGAGCAGGAGAAAAACAGAACAGCGTTCATATAAGATCCCTGTGAAGATGGATATTAACACATATATTGCTAACATACACAGAGTGTTAGTGTGAATTCTTTCTCTTGAATGATCAGTTTAGGGCTTGTCCAGATGGAGCATTGTTTGCCTGAACGTAACCCCAAGTGTGCTGATGGTATTAGTTTTTTTTTTCTGCTGTGCAGAGAATGCAATATTCAAATCTGTACCAACAGCAGCAATGAATGACAAAACATCCACTGTCTTTAAAGCAAACATACACATATAATCAAAAGTTGTTGTTCAGCATAATGGCCCCTGTCAATCAAGATGGGGTGAGTGGGTGGAAGAAAGGAGAAGTATGACAAATCACGCAGAGTCCTCTGTATCTGGAAGAAATGAGGGCACAACTTCATTGGTTACAGCTTCCAAGTAGTTCGGCCACTACCATGGAGGATGGATCACCCATCAACCAACCCACCTGCCAGCTGATGATAACCCAGGTAACAGAATTGGAGTTAACCATGTGGGTGTGCAGCACTGTAACGGAGGTGGAATTGCACAACACCTTGAGCTGGCTATGTACCTGGACTCTGCTCTCCTAAAATGGGGCTCCACCTGAGGAGGGACCCACCCCTGGGGGCCCTCCTTATTCCCCATGGATACATCCTCATGCCCAAAACTGTGCCCTGTGATGAGAATACAAGAAAACATTCCATTTTGCTATATACTCATGCGCACCAGACAAATACAAATATAAGGAGGGAGGTTGGGTGGGAGAAGTGTCAACAATGAAAGAGGCCAACTAACTCAGGCTGGCCTTTTTTATACCTTCCAGACTTAGTCCCACCTACTGGCCAACCTGATTGGTTGGCTTTTGAGGTGTGTGGAACTCCTCCTTCCATACAGACCATGCTGGGACAAAGAAGATGGGCCTAACATGGCAGCCCCCACTCTACCCCAGCCCTCTGGAAATCCAATGATGACAAAAATGACCCATTAAGTCAGGGACGGATGCAAATGTTTTTGCTGTTGAGTGGAAGAGTTCAATGTTAATCGCAAGCCACAAACATACAAACAAAAACAAAGAAAAAGAAAACCAAATGTTAACGTATTGCTAATATATCTTCAATAGTTTTTTTTTAATGATGTGAGAAGCAATTTCTTTTCAAAAGAGATAAGGAATGAAAATTCTGTGAAATAGGCTGAAGTCAACAGTATTCAATGTTAATGCAAATCTACTAACATCCCCAACACAGCTACAACCTCCAGTACTGTATATAGCATCATTTTTTCATGCATTCCTTGGAAAATTTTCTAAGCCATTCCTTCTAAGATGATGATTTTCTAAAAGGAAGATAAGTGGAGGTTTAAGTAATAGATGCAGAGAGAAAATCCAGTGAATTTCATGCTTATTTCTCACCAGAGGCACCAACAGGCCAAAATGTGGGAGACACAAATGCTCTATCAGAATGAGCCCTTAAAATAACCCTTCAATTTGTTGACAGATCTAGTTCTACCCTAATTGGGAGTTTGCATGAGGCAAAGGGACATTCCCTCCTAGATAGGGGTTCAAAACTAGGGACGTTTCCATTGAGGAGAAAGGCTTATATAGACACCAAGCACCTGTGAGACTGTTTTCAAAAAGCCACACAGACAACCTGTAGGCTCATTCTTGTTTCTAAAAGCCTATGCAACAAAGCTGCAGCTATTATAGCTTTCATAGTTTCCACACATGATGTACCATTTGGTCAACTGTATCAATAGGCACCCAAATTGTTCTCACCAGTGCACAGCATCTTATCTATGGTACCCTATCTATGCAGGCACTGAGATTTCTTTTGCAGTTTTTCGTTCTCACATACAATGATCAGTTAAGAAAAGATTTGCAGAGTACAAACGGAGGCAGCCTCATCCTCCTTGTTATCATTACTGTTATCATCCTCATCTTCGTCTTCCTGTCCCTCTCCGCTGAGATTCAGATTTGGATCTGTCTATCTGTATTTGAAATGAAGGTATCTATTGTTTCTTTTCTTCTCAAAAAAAAAATTCTGTTTTTAAATGTACTTCTCCCAGGCTTGCATGTCTCAATGTCATTTGGGCTTTTAATGTAAACGTTATAAATTTTTCAGAAGAAAGAAAAGCTATACAGTATATTTAATAAGCAAAGAAGGAATAAAACCACAAATTCTTGCTTTGTCATTGACTTTGCCCACCCAGCCCGGAATATTGAGATGAGACAAAATGTGGGTTAAACTACGGCCACAACTTTATTAACTTATTTAAACTTTAACTTCCCCTTTTACAAGAGGGGCTGCCATAGTGAAAATGGGTCTTGAACCCTTGTCAATCCTGACCAATGGGTTGAGACTGCCCGCAGAGAGTTCCTGCACTGAAAGCACACTGTTGTGCTGCACAGCAACCTCTCGGCCATCCAGGCCGGATTACCCAGGGCTGCCCTCCATCTGAGCCTCAAGACCTCAAGTGCCTAACATCCCCTGGGGTCCCCCTGTTTCCTTCCCTCCCTCTAACCCCCTATTAATGCAATTCTGAGAGGAGAGGTGCCTTGCACCTACTGCCCCCTGAAACTCACCTATTTAGCACTACCCACAGTTGTGACCTTATTAGTAGTGTCAACCTAATTTTAAGACATGTAACACCCTTGTAAGTAAGAACGGGATGGGCGAAAAACCATTGGCTCCCCTGCGCCAGTGTGGGCGCAGGTTGAAAATTCCCATCTGGCCCCAAATCTACTAGCTACTCTCATTCTTAATACATTGCGTGGGCAGATGGGCTGCTCGCTGAGGCAAGGAAGAAGATGGAGCAGGCGTGGGCAGCCTGCTTAAAGGTTCATCCAGAGCCCTGCCTGCCCATCCTTCTCCCGAGGCTCCCTGCTCTGGCCTCGTCCAGACCGGCAGGCAACGAAGCCCCGCTCAGGCAGCTCTCCCCCTTTGTGGTGGGTCCTAGTTGTAACTTTCGTAGCTTTGCGTATTTTGCCATTGTTCAGTGGTTGATTTTAAATGGCAGCTCTTAGTTTTCGAGCTCTAACATTTGGTCATTTCTTTCTTCGATTAACAGATCAATTATGCACACCCGTTCTGAATACCTCTGCAAGGCCTACAAAATGATAAATAGCAAAATACATTGACAATTTCTTTTGTTTATCTGGTTTCACCACATTGAGAACTTCCAAGTAAATACCATTGTGGATATTAAAGATACTGTATTCAGGCGTGTGGGGCTAACCTGAGGAGATATATGCTTCTTTTAAATAATAGGGAAACCTAGATAATTAAGAGTGTGCTATCATGGTTTTATGAGGTATAAAACAGTAGGAAAGTGAATTAGAATTAGGGCTGCTTGCATATAAAAAAGTGAATCATGTTTGCTGTGATTAGGTCTGGTAAATGTATGTGTAGGTTCGCTGTTAAGATCTCCCAAAGCAGGCGTAAAACTCTCCATTTCCCAATGTTGCCAAGATTTATCTATTTGTCTAACCTATCCATCACCGTATCATCTAGACAGTGTGCGTCTCTGCTTTTGAAAATCTCTGTTTGGCTTAGATTGCTTTTGTTTCCCCTTTCAGTGCTGAGCCATCATTTCACTATAAAATGTCAAGCATAGATTGAATGAACATTAGTACTGAAGTAATAATGGTCTGCTGAGCTGCAGCAGCAGAAGGTGGGAGAGCTTGGCATTTGCCTCAAATTTGCTGAGATAAATTTTTATATTTGCAAACTTTTCAAGATGAGCTTGCTTTTCACCCACTCTCACTTTTTCTAATCTGGAAAAGCCAAAACTTGCCAACCTCTGATTTGAAGTCCAAAAACAACCCACATTGCTGGAACAAGCTTAAATGCTGTGGAAAAGAGAGTTGAGGCTGCTTTCCTTTAACAAGTGAGAGGGAAGTTGCCAATCCATAAATGGCATGAAAGCTGTGTATTAAATCTCTGCGCATGCATATGGGAACGAGACATATGTGTGGAACCAGTCTCCATGTATCTTCATTTTCTCTGGATTTCTCTGCGTTTTCCACATTGTTCACAGGCTGCACACAAGTTGGGTTCGGAAATTCACAAATTACTGGATGAGGCTGCATCTCTTAAAAAGTACAGGTTTGAAATGTGTACATGGAATAAGGCTCATGATTCAAGCGATGCATGTGATTTTACATATGAGGGCAAACATGCATTAGGGAAGAAAAGCAACATGAGCATCCTCTAGCAAAGGATCAGAACAAGCAGACCAATTAAACATGGGGCAGACTTGGAGGCTGGCAAAAGAGGAAGTGTTCAGATACAGAGTCATAGATTAGCTCAGTGGTTCTTAACCTTGGGCCACTCAGGTGTTTTTGGACTGCAACTCCCAGAAGCCTTCACCACCAACTGTGCTGGCTGGGGTTGCTGGGAGTTGCAGTTCAAAAACACCTGAGTAACCCAAGGTTAAGAACCACTGGATTAGCTCATCCATTGAATACCATCTGCTTCTGGGGTACCAAGACAAGATATGCAAGGCCCCGAACATTCTTTCTATAAGGCCGAATCTGTAGTTAAGTATCCCTTGGGCAAGTCATCATTTGAGCTGGGGTTAAGACATGCTGACTCTGCATGTGGGCATATATCCCAAACACTGGCCAGAATCCTAGTGGAATTCATATAAGTATTGCATAACTTGCTGCAAGTTGGGTGTAGCTAATTGACAAGTTGCCCTGGCATATTTTGATTATGTGCCTGGCCACTTGTCTGATTGAGTAATCATGGTATGCTCTGGCATCTTGTCAATTAGCTGCCATTGGTCACTGTAGAATATGCAAAAAGAAAAGAAAAAAATGTAACCACTAATAGGATTTCAGCTAGTGCTGAAGTAGAGATATGGTATTTCATCTCCCCATCCCCACTCCCCAGAATATGCTCTGTATGTGTCAGCAAGTCACTGTGTCTTAATTGGGTTTTCCATAGAGCTGTGTTGATCTATCATCATTTTTTTCTTCTTCTTCCTGACAAAAATGGGCTATTCCCAACCTATTGAACAAACTCACCATTTTAAGGTTATCCAGTAGAGTTCCCCCTTCCAACACAAGAAATCCACAAATGTGTGCAGAATTTCCACTCTAGATGTGGCCCAATAAACCCTGTTGAAAGAAGTGGTGAGCTTGACTTTAGCCCACTGCTTACTTCATTCACTGCTATGAATGATCAACACAATTTTATGGCACTTCCCCTACAATGGTTCTAAAGACTTTCCCCCTTCCTGGATAATAGGAAGTGAATGTTATCCATCCAACCACCCATCTAGTCTTAAAGAGGCTGGAGAACTATGGGTCTTTTCCACTCAATTCTATGGCTTTTTGTTTTACGTCGAAAGACAGGAAACACAGTGCTGAATTTGTAAAGAGAAGTAGAAAGGCCATGTGGGGGGGAATCTTGGAAAATTGGTAAGGGATCCCTCATTTCTCTGTGGAAGGGAGAGGGAAGTGCAAGTTTGTTCTCATGATCTCATAGGTCTCACCTCTCTTAAAGAAAGAAAGAGAGAGAGAGAGAAAGAGATCCCCTTAACTCTTTAGAGCAACAACAACAAAAATGTATTCAGATATATTAAAGTGTTCCTATACAACACTTTCATTGTTCACTTATGCCTACCTCAGGCTTTGCAGTGACAATAACATTGCCTACCCACTCACAGTTGGGAAACACTTCAATAGATTGGAGAAAAAAGAGCTTCCTTCAATACCGAACGGACAAATGCCAGTTCCTGTAGCTTCCACATATTGATCAAACACCCATGGGATTCTGTATTGTCATTCTTACGTTATCATGAGTTTAGATCCCCCTCCTTTTCATTCGTCTTACTTTTTCAGAGGGAGGGGAGGGATAAACACATCTTGGCATTTTGATGGAGATGGAAGCTGTCATCTATGCAACCCAGATGTGCTGCATTCTGCTATTCAGACTCAATTTCTGTCACTTTGCTTAGTGACTGAATGGAGAGCGTCGGATGGCAACCGACAGCTTGTAGGCAGCCTTGTAGAGTTCCCCTCTGGCCTTTTAGAATCCCCTCTTGATTCATTTGCTTTCAACAAGTTGGCAGGGAGCGCTGACCTCTGAACCGCAGCAGTCCCCTGCTCACTGAGCAGCGCAGATGGTGATGTTCCTTCTGGAGCACTGGAGGTGGAGGGTCCCATGCCCTTCCAGCTTGCACCTGAGCTAAAGGGAAGAAAGAGACTCTTTTAATTCAGGCCGAGTTGAATGGGAGCTAACGCAGAATGCTCAGGTGGGAAGCGGCATCAGCAAGTGCTTTAAGAAAAATGTATTTCAGACTATAATCAGTGGAGTGCAACTTAACGAGTGGAAATAATACCTAGTAAATTCCTCATCCTCTCCAGTTTAGGTTGCTCAACCCATGGAGTGTCCCAGTTCTTAACCAAAGCAGTCATCCTAGTTTAGGACAATTGGTTCAGCTGCACAAACATCATGATTTTGTGCCGAAATGAATCACTTTTATCTATCTATCTATTTATTCAAATTGTATCCCGCTCCCATTAGTGCTGAAGCACTACTCTGGGCAGTTACAATATGTATAATAGAGAACAACAATAAAGATTAAAACAAGAAAAGCAATAACAATTATAACGACTCTTATTTACTTCATTCAGTTCCTAAGAAGCTGTAATAAAGTAATTAGAGAAGCACAAGTAGGGATTTGATAAACAAACAAAGCAAACCCCTTTCTCTGCTGTCCGTCAGCCCAAATGCAAACAGCTAGGAGCTTTACTCTTGTCTGTTCCAAAAAGCCCACTTGATTTTAAATAACACAACACAGACATATAAGATTTTAATTGGTTGGGCTGAATCATCAATTAATTAGGTAGCGTAAATTCAGTACTCAAAATGCATTCGGTTTGGTCAGGAAAGAACATAATTTTAAACTGTCAAATAGACAGAAGTATTTATTAAAGAATTAAATCAACATAACTCTAATATAATATAAATAGATATTTGTACAATTTTTTACTCTAAGCAGTTCCCCTCCCCTTCATTGCATTTCTCTAGAAAAATACTTAAACACATTCTCTAAATAAAAAAAAAATTATTATCTCACGTCCTTGAATACAGCTGGTAAAGCACAGAAGTTTTTTTAGTTGTAGGGATATTTCAGCAACGACTATAAAATCAATCATGTAAATGTTTCTTCAGTCCATCATAAATCTCCATCTTGTCTTCTTTCTCCCAGCAGCAAAAAACGAACTCTCTCCTTGCTGTTTTTTAAACTGTTTTTTTATCTAGGGAAACTCCCACTCCCTTCGGCCAGCTATTTTTTTTTTTCCAGTTACCAGATAAGCAATGTGCAGAAAAAACTAGGTGAAAGTTCTTGCTGCCTAACTTAATTCCTCACACGCCCCCCGAAATTACACAGAAATTCAGATTAGTCTACTTATCTAATTTATAGTAATTTGATACAAGGAATTAAGAAAATATAAAACATGTTATATATCAAAACTCTACTACAAAAGTATATATGAAATAATGAAACACTACATTCTATGAAATTACATCAGATATCTAAGTCAACGCTCAGTGTTGCATGAGTTTTCTTCTTCATACATTCTAGAAAGACTATCTGCTACTATATTCAATTTTCCTGGAATATGTTGGATATTAAAATCAAAATCTTGTAATGCCAAACTCCATCTTAACAATTTTTGGTTGTGAGATTTCATACTTTGTAACCACACTAAAGCTCGGTGATCGGTTTGAAGCGTGAATTTGCGCCCCCATAAATACGGTCTCAAAAGATTCAATGCCCAAAAAACTGAAAGTGCCTCTTTTTCAGGAATAGCATAGTGTTTCTCGCGTTCCAGAAGTTTTCTAGAGAAATAGGATATCGGATAAAGGTTTCCATCTTCTCCTTGTTGTAATAAAACAGCTCCTAGACCTAATTCAGATGCATCAGTTTGTAATACGAAAGGTTTGTTGAAATCAGATTTCAAAATAGGCGCATCAACAATTTTAGCTTTTAAGGCATCAAAAGCCTTTTGACATTCAGAAGTCCATTTTACTTTGACAGGTTCTCTTTTTCTAGTTAGCTCTGTCAAAGGTGCTGCCAAATTACTAAAATCCGGAATAAATTTTCTGTAGTAGCCAATTAGACCTAGAAACGAGCGTACTTGTTTCTTAGTTTTAGGAATAGGCCAATCATTGATAGCTTGAACTTTTGCTTGTATAGTTTGAATTTCTCCTTGCCCAATCAAATGTCCTAAATACATGACTTTTCCCTGCATCCATTGACATTTACTGGCTTTTACTGTCAGTCCTGCTTGTTGAAGTCTGGACAAAACAGTTTCAATGTGTGTCAAATGAGATTCAAAATCATTACTAAAAATCGCAACATCGTCAAGATAAGCATTAGCATAAGGTAAACCTTGTAAAAGTTTATCAATCATCCTTTGAAATGAAGCACCTGCATTTTTCAAACCAAATGGCATTCTGCGGAACCGGAAAGTTCCCACATGTGTGATGAAAGCGGTCTTATCTCGTGATTCTTCTGCCATATCTAATTGCCAATAAGCATTCTTTAGGTCAAGGATACTTATAAATTTAGCCTTAGCAAGGTGTTCAATCAAATCATCCATTCTAGGCAAAGGGTAAGGATCCGATTTGGTAACACTGTTCAACTTCCTATAATCAACACAAAATCTCACTTCTTCTTGAATTTCACCTGTAGCAGTCTTTTTAGGGACTAGTACCACAGGTGAAGTCCAAGTAGGGCTGATTGCCTCTTCAATAACTCCTAGAGATAACATCTTTTGAATCTCTTGCTCAATTTGTTTAGCATGATTACCAATTGCTCTGTATGGGCTCGACCGTATAGGTTGAGCATCACTATCTGTAGTGATTTCATGACTGACTAAATTTGTGTAACCTGGTTTGTCTGAGAATACATCTTGATGTCGTTCTAGGACCTGGTACAACTGATCCTTCTGATCTTGATTACCTGTTAAGATAATATTATCAGACCAATCACCCGCATCTTGCAATTCTGACAACATATCAATTGGTTCATTGGAAGAATGGAAATACTCAGCATGATACTGAAAAACCATTGCAGATCTATCTTTGTAACGTTTCAGTCTATTGACATGGTAAAGAACAGGTTTCTTTTTAGAATCCAGCATTTTAACAAGATAATTAACATCTCCAAATCTTTGAACAATTTCTCCTGGACCTTCCCAGACCACTTCTAACTTAGAAGGTCTGAGCGGGTTCAGTACTAACACCAAATCACCCACTGCAAATTCTCTGTGTCGGGATTTCTTGTCATGATAGTATTTCTGTTCAGCTTGAGCGTTCATCAAGTTGTCTCTAGCTAACTCTTGAACAGCTAAAAGTTTCTCTTGAAGTTGTCGGACGAATTCTGCAACTGGTGCTGAACTAGATTTGACCGCACCTTCCCATTCGGATTTCAGGATATCCAAAGGTCCTTGAAGATTTCTTCCAAATACCAACTCGCTCGGGGAAAATCCACCTAGTGAAGAATGAGCGGAACTTCTATAGGCAAATAAAGCAAAAGGCAAGAGTTCGTCCCAAATGTTCCCATACTCTTGGGTCATCGTCTTGATCATACGAAGTAAAGTCTGTTGACCTCTTTCCACCATTCCGTGTGATTGAGGATGATGAGAAGTACTGAAGCTAAGGGTGATACCACTTATTTCGCAGATTTTCTTCATGAGTTCACTAGTGAAAGCTCCTGCTTGATCGCAAATGATTTTGGATGGAACACCAATACGTGAGCATAAGTCCACGATGATTCTAGCTATGGTGGTAGCTGACAAGTTGCTGATTGCATAAGCTTCAATCCATCTGCTTGCAGAACAAATGAAAGTGATGATGTACTTCTTCTTGGTCTTAGTAGGGATGAATGGTCCTAACACATCCATTTGTAGATACTTGAACACTTGGTCGGGTATCTCCATAACTTGCACTTCAGCCTTGGTTTGGTCTGTTTGGTGTCCTACTCTTTGGCAAACATCACAGGAACCAACATATTCCTTTACGGCTTTGGAAAGACCAGGCCAGTAAAAATGTTGAGAAATTCTCTTGAGTGTCTTTCTCATACCTTGGTGTCCACTGGAAGGATGATCGTGTGCCATTTCAAGAATTCTCAGTCTATAATCTGAGGGCACTACTAACTGTCGCACGGGTTGAGCTGCCATAAAATCCTTAGGATAGTACTCACGGTATAACAGTCCATTTTCTCCCCATAGAAAGTATGCTGACTGTTGGACAGGCTGTTGAGCGTATTCGTTTGCACGGGTTCTTAAAGATGCTAAAGAGGGATCATTAAGTTGCTTTTGTCTAAAGACCTCCGATCCTTTAGGAACGATTTCTTCTATTCCTGCCTCAATTGTAGTTGAGTCATCAGATTCGGTCTCAAGGAGCTGTTGCGGTGTAGACTCTTCTCCTTGAATATCATCAGGAGTAGGCTCTTCCTCTGGAATATCATCTGGAAATACTTGCTCTTGTTCATATTCTGAATCTTGTTCCTCATCTGGCTCATAACTTTGATCTGGCTCCTCCTCTTCTGGTTCTAAGTCTAGTTCTTCTATTGGTTCAACTTCTCGCATCTTCTTGCTCTGGGATCGGGTAACTACTTGAATTACAGGTGGACCTTGGCTTTGTATTTCGTCCAACACAGCGAGATCATTTCCTAGTAGAAAGTCAGGTTTCCCCTCATGGGTCAAAATATGTTTTACTCCAGTCCAGGACTTGTATGTAATTTTCAGATACGCGACAGGAATATGTTTTAGCTCATCTCCTTCGCTTGCATAAGTTCTTATGGGGCATCTCAAGTTATACAAGACCAAAGCTGGATCAAGAAACTGACGGCTTATTGAAGAAAGTTCAGCTCCAGAATCTCTGAAAGCACATAAAGCTACATCTCCGGATGGTGTATGCAAGAAAACAGTCTCGGTGAACTTCCTTATAGTCCAGTTCCTTTGGTAATCTGGTATTATGGTGTCAGGATCTAAAATAGAGTATTTTTGTCCATCAGCAGTTTCTCCGATGTAGTCTGAGGTTACAGAATCCATTCGTAAGTTCAAAACACGAGATACACCATAATTAACTTTGGCTTGAGCCCCATTAGCTTGAGTTGAGGTTCTAGTTGCTCTTCCACCCTCTTGACTATGTGAATGTCGAATGCTTGACTGGAAGGGTACTGATGATGCAGTACTGTGAATATGGTCTTGAACAGTTCCTATTGACTCTATACTCGTATAAGCCATCTTAGGAGCACTAGGTCTGCCTTTGGGTTGTACTGGAGCAGATGTTCTTCTCCCAGGCTCTTTCTCCTGTTTAACCGGAATGTTTAACTTCGGACAGTCTCTTCTCAAATGAGAACCACCACACTCGAAACATTTGAGAGGTGGTCTTGTCTGTCCCGGAGCTATACTCTTACGTGTATCTTCTGTCCTTCGTCTGGGATCTTGCTCAAAAGACTCTCTAGTTTGAAATGAACTCTGTTTCCTGGGGAACGCTGGTGCAGTCTTCGGCCTAACCGTCGGGTCAGGTCGTTTGAAGGAAAGTAACTCATCGGTTCTTAAGGCCAATTCTTGCAGATCCTTGAACCTCTTCTGCATCAAGACACTTCTGATCTCTGCAGGTACTAAAGAAAGAAAATGTTCTTGGTACATCAGTGTTCTCATGTCTTGGAAAGTACTGGCGCCTACTGAGTCTAGCCATTGATCCCCAAGTTTTTCTAACCTATCAGCCATTGCAGAGTAGCACTCATTAGGTTGTTTTTTTCAGTTTCCTGAAATTTTGTCTCAAAATTTCTGGAGTGTATCCAAATTTTCGTTTGATATATTCACGAAAAATCTCCCACTCGACGTCCTCATTAGGTACAGTTGCCACAATCTCAGCAAGAAGTCCACTACATTGTGTACGAATCAAAGGTATGTACCATTTCTGAGGGATCTTCAAATCTTGGCAAACTTTCTCATACAAAGATAGGAATGATAAAACGTCCATACCCTCGTGATAAAAAGGTAGGTTATTTCTGTTCACACTGGCAATCGATTTGTCATATTCCTCTTTTCGCTTCCTTTCCTTTTCCATTTGCTGGAGTTTTGCTTCTCTGTACTGTTTGGACAACCTTAACTCCAATTCTCTGATTCTCTTCTCTTGATTTTGGTTAGCAATAAAACTAGCAAACATCTTGGATAGTTTGTCAATTGGGTCTAATTCTTCATCCAGTTGGGATGCTGCTGCTGCTGCTGCTGCTGCTTCTTCATCATCTAACCTTACTTCTTCTCCTCTTTGGTCTTCCTCTAAATTGGTATGCCTGGGTCTTGGGCGCACAACGATGTCTTCAATAGCTTGATCTTCTTGAACTCCAGCCATCATCTCACTTAGTTGCAACCGTCTGCTTACTGGAGATAGATGAGCTGCACTTTCTGTATCAGCTTCGTAAGAATCTGAAATGTCATGCTGCAATAATGTCTGAAGACCACCAGGTGTCACTTCGACATCTCCTCGGAGCAATGTACCCCGTAGACCACGAGATGTCGCCCTTCTCCTTCTCTCTGATGCCAAAAAAGATGCAAAACTGTCCATGTGCTTTAAAAATGAAATTAGCACATAGGGAAAAAAAAATCACTGCAGAAATGCTTGTGAAGTTCAAGGAATTCACTCAGAGAAAAATGTACATTTAATAAGCCAATTTAACTTTAAAAACGTTCTTTCCTACCAAACTCCTGCATGGCTAATGTTTTTATCAAAGAAAACCCATTAGCTTTTCACTTACTCACACAGCTCTGCTTTAAGCAGACACTGCTTTTAATGCCATAAATCAAATATATAGTAGGCTAACGTCTTACTTTTACGATCGTTGCCTAGCTATAAATCTTCAAACTGTTGCCAGCAAAAATAAACAAAGCACGTGTTTCATCCCACCGCTGCCACCATATAACGACTCTTATTTACTTCATTCAGTTCCTAAGAAGCTGTAATAAAGTAATTAGAGAAGCACAAGTAGGGATTTGATAAACAAACAAAGCAAACCCCTTTCTCTGCTGTCCGTCAGCCCAAATGCAAACAGCTAGGAGCTTTACTCTTGTCTGTTCCAAAAAGCCCACTTGATTTTAAATAACACAACACAGACATATAAGATTTTAATTGGTTGGGCTGAATCATCAATTAATTAGGTAGCGTAAATTCAGTACTCAAAATGCATTCGGTTTGGTCAGGAAAGAACATAATTTTAAACTGTCAAATAGACAGAAGTATTTATTAAAGAATTAAATCAACATAACTCTAATATAATATAAATAGATATTTGTACAATTTTTTACTCTAAGCAGTTCCCCTCCCCTTCATTGCATTTCTCTAGAAAAATACTTAAACACATTCTCTAAATAAAAAAAAAATTATTATCTCACGTCCTTGAATACAGCTGGTAAAGCACAGAAGTTTTTTTAGTTGTAGGGATATTTCAGCAACGACTATAAAATCAATCATGTAAATGTTTCTTCAGTCCATCATAAATCTCCATCTTGTCTTCTTTCTCCCAGCAGCAAAAAACGAACTCTCTCCTTGCTGTTTTTTAAACTGTTTTTTTATCTAGGGAAACTCCCACTCCCTTCGGCCAGCTATATTTTTTTTTTCCAGTTACCAGATAAGCAATGTGCAGAAAAAACTAGGTGAAAGTTCTTGCTGCCTAACTTAATTCCTCACAACAATAGCCCTAAAAACACAAGGCAGAGACTAATCGTATAAACCCAGAGCGGATAGAGGAAAGGGGAGGTGGAGAGGTGGTCAGCTGGGGTTGGTGTGGAAAGCCTCTCTGAAAAACAAGGTCTTCAATTGCTTCCTAAATGTCCACAGGGAGGGGGCTAGGTGGAGCTCCTCCAGAAGCTGGTTCCATAAAGTTGGAGCCACCATAAAGAAGGCCCTACCTCTTATGGGCCTCCCTCAGGGTAGCCACCCAGAGGAGCCTCAACTGGGAGGATATTGTGGGCCGGGCAGATGACATTAAGGGGAGACGCTCAGACAAGTAACATGGGGCGAAACCCTGGAGGGCTTTGTATATGAGTGTCAAAACCTTGAACCTTTTGAGCAAACGCTGGGCAATTTCTTGCCCTTGGAGAACTCAGTTGAGAAGATTCCTCGCTATTCTTGTAGGTAAGAGATTTTCATTTCCTCATTTTGCATGCAAGGATGAAGCGAGGATTTACTTCAATAGTAGAAAGGCAGCTTGCCATGTCTATTTTAGATGTAAAGTGAAATAATAGGTCACTGAGTGAAACAAGAAGGTTTTAATTTAATTACAGGGTTATAGTTTGGGGCCAGTGTTACAACTTGATTAGATGAATTGTATGCCACCATTTTAACTGGCAGAGGGAGAGAGGGTCAGGAGGTTGTGTGATTTCAGATGTGGCTCAATAGATGTGTGGAAACTTGGCAGCATAGACGGTGGGTTATAGAAAATGGTTAATGCTAATGTAAGAATAGAATGTCTACAAATAGAAATGTAAATGTTCAATAAATGATTTCTAGCAGTGTGAGAGACATTTTATATTCTCAATGTTGACTCTTGATGGGGTTAGATGGGCTGCTTTCTTCACTTGTCCAGCATCTTCCAGGAAACCATTTGTCAGGTCTAGCGTATGCTATGTCTCAGAAGGAGTATAAGGTGTCTGTATATTCGGCTGAAAATGCAACTTTGGGGCCCATTTTATCCTATAGATTTCACAAGCTCTCTTCCTCATTCTGTGTTGATTTTATTTTATTTTAAGGTAAAGGTAAAGGTAAAGGTTCCCCTTGACAATTTTTGTCCAGTCGTGTTTGACTCTAGGGGGCAGTGCTCATCCCCATTTCCAAGCCATAGAGCCAGCGTTTTGTCCGAAGACAATCTTCCATGGTCACATGACCAGTGCGACTTAGACACGGAACGCTGTTACCTTCCCACCAAGGTGGTCCCTATTTATCTACTTGCATTTGCATGCTTTCGAAATGCTAGGTTGGTGGGAGCTGGGACAAGCGACGGGCGCTCACTCTATCGCATGGATTCGATCTTACGGCTGCTTGGTCTTCTGACCCTGCAGCACAGGCTTCTGCGGTTTAGCCCACCGCGCCACCACATTTATATGTTGCCTATTTAAGTTGCCACCCATCCTGAGAGGCAGCAGGCCCAGCTCCTTCCATGAAAGCCAGGGTTACCGTCTGGGCAGATGCATGTGATGCTCAGCTAGCAGGCAGAAGTGCATAGGGAGCAGGCCTGGCCTCTATGCAAGGAGCCAGGCCGCCTCCCTCTTAGAATAGTGGCAGCAATGGTGGTGGCTTCGCGACAAGGTAGGTAGTTGAGGGGGCAGGGAGAGGGTGAGGCAGGTGGTTCCCCCTGGCATGGATCCAAACATCGAATCACAAAGTGGTTCATTTTTTGCGGGGGGGGGGGAGACTTGTGATAGTGTATGGTTCATAGTGCATGGGTAGCCACAAATCATGAATCATCATGAACATTGGTTTCCCAATTCATGCCCATTTCTAGTTCTGATTGCTACCATATCTGAAATTTTAGTCTTTATATGTGACATGGAGGAGGTTTAAAGATGGAAATTGGTGGTGCAAGAAAATTGCACTAGATAGACAGAATTTATTTTTTTAAAAAAAAATACCACAAGGAAAGCTTCCTTTAAGAACTCCCTCCTACAAAGGGGTAATTTGTGTTGGATGGTCAAGCAATCTAGATGTAAATTTCTAAAGGGGAGGGCCTGCAACACAAACTAACTTGTTTACTTGTTTGTTTACATACTGACCAATTAGAGAGTTTGTTGTTGTGGGGCTAGGGTAGCTCCACCCCTGTTTCCGGCCCTCCTGGCCATGAGGTGATTCAACCACCATTGCTGGTGAGCATTCTTGCACACGCTCTTCACCTGGAAAGATGTAAAGGTTCCATGCCGGCCCACTGAGCCTGGAGACCCCTCCAGCCACGTGGGGCCAGACCAGAAGAACATTGTATTCGCTATTTTTATTTCCTGTATCTACCTGAAACCTTCTAAATGCTTATCTTCGTGAGTACAATATAGATTTCTTTCTTTTATACAAAAAGGCCTCCTGAGTGTTATTCTTGAGTGCTAGTGTTTGGTGAGGGGCGGGTACAAAGGGAAACTTCTAGCTAATTCTGCCTGAACCGGCTGGCACTTCTGCTGTGCATTTGTACTGGAATTCAGTACAGTACCAGAACTCTGAACAGGTTATGTGGCCCAGAGAATGACTAAACAGCCAGCAAAAAGGAAAAGATTAGCTAAGAAGTATTTTTCGGGCGTTTGTTGTTTTCCAAGTGTATCTTGCGTTTCTTTTTCTCCCCCCCCCCCCTCAATATACCAAACTAGCTGAAGAGAGTT
Organism: Pogona vitticeps; assembly: GCF_051106095.1. NCBI lineage: Eukaryota > Metazoa > Chordata > Lepidosauria > Squamata > Agamidae > Pogona > Pogona vitticeps. The sequence goes on from NC_135783.1 coordinate 194,206,912, forward strand.
TGCTATTGTTTGCTTGTTGATTTTGTGCTGAAAAAGGAGGCAGGAATGGCAGAAAAGAAGGAAGTTAAATTGCCAGCCTTAACCTCATTTAATTTTGTGAGATGGAAACAAAGACTATTACTGGAATTTAAGGGCATGGAGCTCAATGATTGCTTAAATTCAGACAAACCAGAAGAAAGCAAAGCTAAAGTAGAATGGGAAAAGAAAGATATAACTGCACAAACAATAATTTTTCGCAACCTAACTGATGAACAATTGGCCTATGTTGCAAATTGTGAAACAGCAAAAGAAATGCTTAAAAATCTGGAGGAATCTTTTGGGATTGCAAGCCACCAAACTGAGGCAGCATTAATTAAGGATTTAACCAGGATCCGCTTAAATAATAAGAAGGATTGTGAAAAACACATATCTGAATTTTTAAATATTACAGATAATCTGATTGCATCTGGTCATCAAATGCCTGATAGTATGAAAAGGGGATTTCTGCTAGCATCCCTAGGAGAACGTTTTGATGCTTTTGCCTCAGTTGTAAATGCACAACAGTTGTCTTTTGATGCCAGTGTTAAGGCTCTGAGAGATGAATGCAGAAACCAGGCAGGAGGCTATTTCAGTTCCCAAGAGGCAAGTGGATCAAATTACCTGATTCAAAACAGGAGCCATAGAAAGGCTCCGCCCCACGACCAATCACGTATCAGCTGCTGGTCTTGTGGGAGGAAAGGACATAAATCAAGGGACTGTGACGCCCACAAGGAGGCTCCAGCCAATGGGAGCTCTCACCAAGTTGAACAAAGAGCTAGCAAAGGCAAGAATGCAGCTTCTGGTCACAAGAGGGACAGAGCTACAGAAAGGCCAAAGAAAGAAACTAAACAGAGTGCATTTATAGCTTATGAAGTTACACCGAGCTACCAGAGAAATAGAGGCTCATGGATTATTGACAGTGGATGTTCACAGCATGCTACTCATGACAAAACATTTTTAAAAAACTTTTGATTCATCAGCCAATGGGCAAATTAAGGTGGCTGATGGGAACTGTGTGGAGGTGCAAGGCAAGGGGTCTGGAACTTTGATGTGTCTAATACCAAATGCAGTCTATGAAACTACTGTAAGTGACGTGGTCTATGTTCCCAACCTTGACTGCAATATGCTCAGTGTGTCAAGTCTCGCGAAAAAGGGTTTTGATGTACATTTTTATGGTGAAAAATGCACAGTTGAAAAGGACAATGAAATATATTTGGAAGCTTATGAATCTAATGGCATATATAAAGTCAGTCTCTTAGATGAACAGGTGCAGATCAACACAGCGCAGACGGTGCAAGAAGAAGTGAGCAGCCTGGACCTGTGGCATCGCAGATTTGCTCATAGAGACACAAGTGCAATCCTGGAACTGCACAAAAGGAACCTGGTCAAAGGACTTGAGGTAAAGCCACATGACAGTAACAAGACATCCAGGTGCGTAAGTTGCCTTACAGAAAAAGGGGTCAGACCCTCATTTCATTCAAGTACTGAACAAAGAAGCACAAAAGTGTTAGACTTGATTCACACTGACTTATGTGGACCAATTAACGTACCATCGATGGGAGGCAACAGATATATTCTAATTTTTCTGGATGATTTTTCAAGGTACTGTGTCACCTACCTACTGAAGGACAAGAGTGAAACCCACAACCTTCTGAGGAAATACGTGGCCATGGTGAGCAACAAATTTGAAAGAATGCCTAAGGCTTTTCAGTCAGATAATGGTGGTGAGTACATTTCAAACCACACACAGACATTCTTTGAGGAACAAGGTATCCTACACAGAAGGACTGTTCCATACACACCAGAACAAAATGGAGTAGCTGAGAGAAAACTAAGGTCTCTTCTGGAGATGACTAGATGCATGCTTGCAGATGCAGAGCTACCCACCAGGATGTGGGGTGAAGCTATTATAACTGCTACTTACCTTCAGAACAGACTACCAACAAAAGCTACCACAAAAACACCCTTTGAACTTTGGCATGGTAGAGTCCCAAACATCTCACACATTAGAGTTTTTGGAAGCATTGCATACTCTTACATTCCCAAAGAGAAAAGGCATAAGTTGGACTCTAGAACTGAACAAACAATTCTTATTGGGTATGCTTCGGGTGTCAAGGGTTACAGAGTCATGAATCTGAGAACTGGTGAGGTCAGTACAAGGCACGTGGTTCACTTTGATGAACAAAGGAAGGCTGACAAGAGAGGGACTGTGCTAGACAACTCTGATGAACAGAATCAATACAGCCAACCTCTCCTAGACATACCTATCCCAGTGCCCTCACAAAACGAACCAGAGGAAGAGGAAGATGAGGATGAGATGAAGAATGAGAGCAGTACACCAACAGAAGGGGATACGGATGGAGCAGTCAACAACTCTGCAGAACCAGAGGATGGCACCACGCTACCAGAGGTTCCAGAACCAGAGGTCAGACGCTCATCACGGTCCAACAGAGGTGTGCCGCCGCTTCGCCTGTCCTACCTTGCAAGGTCGCCGCAGACAGACGAGCCAGCGAGCTGGGAAGAAGTTGAACAAATGCCAGCACAAGAGGGAGCCAAATGGAAACAAGCTGCGAAAGAGGAGATAGAAGCCCTACACAAGAATGAAACATGGACATTGACAAAGTTACCAGCAGGAAAGAAAGCAATCGGATGCAAATGGGTATTCAAAGAGAAAAAGGGAGCAGATGGACAAGTGGAACGCTACAAAGCAAGACTAGTCGCCAAAGGATTTCTTCAAAAGTATGGAGAAGATTTTGATGAAACCTTTGCTCCAGTTGTGAAACACAGCACTATAAGAATGCTCCTGAGTATTGCAGCATCCAGACAGATGCTAGTCAAGCACCTAGATGTCAAAACTGCATTTCTTCATGGCGAAATTGAAGAAGACCTCTACATGCGACAACCACCAGGCTTCATTGACAAGAAGCACCCCGACTTTGTCTGCAAACTGAAGAAAGGCCTTTATGGACTGAAACAGGCAGCCAGAGCCTGGAATGAGAAGTTGAACAAAATGCTACTTCAGCAAGGCTTCACGCAAGGAAGAGCAGATCAGTGCCTGTATACTAGGAACAGGAATGGACACTACACATATATTCTAGCCTATGTTGATGACCTCATAGTAGCAACCCATGAAGAAGGGGAGTACAGAGGTATAGTACAGAATCTGAGCAAAGAGGTAGAAATAAAGGAGCTGGGAAATGCGACATATTATTTGGGTATTCAAATTGAGAAAGCAGCAGATGGCTCATATTTACTGAGTCAGAAACAAAAGATACTTGAACTGTTAGATATGCTAGGTATGCAGGATGCCCATGGTGCTGCTACACCAATGACTACAGATTTTTACAAAAGTAAAGAGAAAGGAGAACCTTTGCCCGACAATAACCAGTATAGAGCAGCTATAGGGAAGCTCTTATACTTGACAACTACTGCAAGACCTGATATTGCCACTGCAGTAGGAATATTGAGCAGAAAAGTCAGCTCACCGACACAGAGTGATTGGACAGCAGTAAAAAGAGTAGTTAGATACTTGAAAGGGACCATGGACTTTAAGCTAAGACTGCCAGCTAGTGACACTCCAAAACTTGTGGGAATGGTGGATTCGGACTGGGCTGAGGATCCAGAAGATCGTAAATCCACTAGTGGTTTCCTCTTTATGTATGGGGATGGTCCTATCTCACGGGGCAGTCGTAAACAGGATGTTGTAGCTTTGTCTTCCACAGAAGCAGAGTTCATTGCAGCGGCAGAAGCATGCAGAGAACTGCTATGGCTGGAGAAGCTGCTGACGGACTTCGAGATAGAAGGAGGAACACCGTTCCAGATGATGGAGGACAATCAAAGCTGCATCAGGCTATCGCATGCAGAAAAGATGAACGCGCGCACCAAGCACATTAGTGTGAGACATGAGTTAGCGCGAGACCTGGTCCAGAGGGGTACCATTCAGATGACCTACTGTCCGTCCACGGAGATGACAGCAGACATCCTGACCAAACCTCTACCAAGAGATCGCTTCCAGAACCTGCGAAGCTTGATGGGACTTGTTGAAATTTAGCATGCTAGATTGAGAAGGGGTGTTGGATGGTCAAGCAATCTAGATGTAAATTTCTAAAGGGGAGGGCCTGCAACACAAACTAACTTGTTTACTTGTTTGTTTACATACTGACCAATTAGAGAGTTTGTTGTTGTGGGGCTAGGGTAGCTCCACCCCTGTTTCCGGCCCTCCTGGCCATGAGGTGATTCAACCACCATTGCTGGTGAGCATTCTTGCACACGCTCTTCACCTGGAAAGATGTAAAGGTTCCATGCCGGCCCACTGAGCCTGGAGACCCCTCCAGCCACGTGGGGCCAGACCAGAAGAACATTGTATTCGCTATTTTTATTTCCTGTATCTACCTGAAACCTTCTAAATGCTTATCTTCGTGAGTACAATATAGATTTCTTTCTTTTATACAAAAAGGCCTCCTGAGTGTTATTCTTGAGTGCTAGTGTTTGGTGAGGGGCGGGTACAAAGGGAAACTTCTAGCTAATTCTGCCTGAACCGGCTGGCACTTCTGCTGTGCATTTGTACTGGAATTCAGTACAGTACCAGAACTCTCAACAATTTGGGCCAACACTTTCACAATTTTAAAAGGGTGATTTGCAATTACAGCAAATAAGGTTGAATTTCATTGACCACGATTTAGTGACTGGTGTGGCCAGCCTTGTCCAGGTGGACAAGAGGTTCTCTTGGACTTGGAGACAATGAACACACCAGGAGAGGAAGGGTCTAAAAAACTTTATTAAATATACAGTAGTTTTTTGGTGTGTTTTTAAAAAGAGCAATAAAGCAGCAGAGTACAGTGGGGTCTTGACTTAAGAACGGCCCGAGTTAAGAACATTTTGACTTACAAACCACTCTCATAGGAAAATATTGACTTGACTTACATACTTAGATTTGAGTTACAAACTGAAAAAAACCCACGTGGGAGGCAGGGAAAGTGCAAAATTTGAACTTTCACTTAACTGTTGGCCAGTGAAAAGGGTGCCTGTCTGCTTCCTCACTCCTCCCAGCGTTTAGAGAGTGGATTGGGAGACAGTCTTCAGACTGCTTGGTACTGCCTGGACTGAATTTTCCCTGCCTTCCCTGAACCTTTCTTGACCTAAGAAAAAAAGAAACAAAATATCCCCCTCTAGTGGTCGAAGGCGGAATAGCAGCTTCCCATTAGTTTCTATGGACGGAAAAGAGCAGATACGGATCAAATGGTTCTCAATGCATTCCTATGGGAAATGCAGATTTGACCTGAGAACTTTTTGACTTGAGAACCGCCTTCCAATATGGATTAAGTTCTCAAGTCAAGACCCCACTGTATATAGAAAGATCAATCTTACTCTCCTTTTGCCTGTGGGGAGCACATGGAGGGTGGTGAGTGATTGATAAACATCTCCCAGGATCCAGGTCTATACCAAGACTCTTTGAATCCAGACACCCAATCTCTATCTACCTTTTTATGCCATGGCAATTAATACATCTATACATGCTCATCTTTTTTATGCTTATATTTCACTAATTGGCAAAATGATAGCAGAACCAAAAATCAAAGTATGCATACATTTCAGAGTTGTCCAGCCCTAGTATACTTACCACTTGATGGCGAGTCTTTATGCTTCAGCCAAGAATATCCGGTATAGACACATTACTGTTTCCAATGGGAAGAAAATGAACCTGGGGGAAAGGAATGAAGCTGGTTTCTAGCAGAGGCCTGTTAGCAGTCTCTGATGTCTGACAGTTTTTAGCAACACTCTAATCATTGGGCATAGGAGAAATATTGATGCATACCACACTAAACCCCCTAAATACATCAAATGTCTTCTGCAAGGACACTAAGCTCCAGCATTACTCTTTATTAATATGTGGTCTTTGTCTCTCTCTGAACGGGACACTGGGTTAGAAAGCTTGAGAACCTCTAACATAGAATGTGATGCTAATATATCAAGAACATGGTTTGTATCTCCATAGATGTGAAGAGTTTTCTTGCATTCCTTCCTTCCCACTCCTTTTCTGCCTCACTGCTTCATACAGAATTTACTCTGCAGAGCAGTTATTCTCTGGATTCCCAAACAGGATTTTAGCCGATGTGCTTTTGACATGAGTAAGTATTCTAATATCCTTCATAATCATATTTTTGCTCTGGTCTCAGAAGATGACAGGCACTATATACTAATCATCACCGGTCTGGGGAAGAGCGTTTGAGACCCTGTATCAGATGAAGGATGGTGTTATGGACATGATATATTAGCAAGTCACTTGGGTTCTTAGGGACTTGAAATGAGGAACTGTGAACAATTTAACAAAAATATTTAACACAGTTAAAGCTAGCCTCCTTGCCATCTGTGGCATTCTTTCCTTCCCTAGAGGTTGTACAGTAGGGGGCATCTTGAGCAAATTACAAAAATTATAGTTTTTTTCCCTCAGGTAAATTGGCAGATAGCGTGACTAACAAGACTGTTCAACTCAGAAAAACAAGCCTTGTTGAGAATGAGGTAAGGTTCTTTAAAGAGATGTTCTGCTTTCCTATTTTACTGTTTGAGATAGGGTGATCTAAGACAAATCATATAATTTGTCAGGATTTCTTCATGTGAATAGGTGCAGCCTATTCAGTGTTACATACTTAGTTTTCCAAAACCTTTCCGACATACTCCCCACACACATTAACGGATGAAGGTGATAAGGAGGCAGCATCTCTACTGGCTTAAATAATAAGACCAAACCTTGGAATTACAGTGGTACCTCGCTAGACGATGACCCCGCTGTACAACGAATCTGCAGGACGGTGACTTTTTGCGATCCGTTTGTTCACAAGACAACAATGTTTCCCGGCTCCGCAAAATGGCTGCCCTATGTTTTCCGGACCCATGCTTTGCAGGGCAGCCATTTTAACAGCTGATTGGTGCTCGGAAAATGGCTTCCCCTATGGGAGATCTTTGCTGGACAACAAGGTAATTTGCCCATTGGAATGCATTAAATGGGTTTCAATGCATTCCAATGGGGAAACTTTTCGCTTAACAGCGATTTCAGGGGAACGGATTATTGTCATAGCATGGACCTAATCAACATCCAGCGAAAATCCCCCATTGCAACGACTGTTTTGCGACTCGCTATAGCGATTGCAAAAAGTCATCGTTATGCAGATTCATCATTTAGCGGGGTTGTCGTCTTGCAAGGTACCACTGTACAGGACATCTTCACTCAAAAATGCACCCACTGTAGTGGGTTTGGGATGGGCAAAATCTGTTGCACTGGTATAACTGGTTGATGTGCCAGCTGATCTCAACGTTCTACCTGCTGTTCCGTCTGCCAGCAAAACAAGCCAGTGGAAGAGGGAGAGAAGAAGCATGGTGTTGGAGTAGCTGAGCTATGCCTGATCCTCCCACCGAGAGGGAGATCCGTTATGGCAACACAAAGTTTGTCCAAGGTTAAAGAAGTTGTCATTCATTTCCTTTTTCCTTAGGCTTGATTTAGCACAATGTCAGCTGGCCCAGTGCCATCTTAGCAGAGTTAGGAATATTAGATAGTTAGGATAGTGCTCTTACCTAGAAATAAATCCAATCAAACTCCATAATTAGCCGAACACACATGGATACGACCATAAGTACATTAAGTTGGTGCTATGTGGTTTTTGTAAATTAATAATTAATTGTGTGCCGTCAAGTTGATTCCGAATTATGGCAACCCTTCCTAAATTTTTCACTTTATAAAATACTGAGAAGTGGTTTATCACGGGAACTTTGGGACTGTGCTGCCAGAGATCCAGCGCTCTGGGACGTGTGCACGCAGGAACAGCGCAGATTTCCCAAGGCCAAACAAGTTGATGCTCCTCTCAGGAGGCACAGTGACGAACTGAACTTTTGACCTCTGCTTCTCCAACCCACTGAGTCATCCAGTCAGCGGGTCTTTTCCTGCAGTTATAAGAATTACATATTTTCAGACGTGAAGGTAACTAGAAGTGGCCAAGAATGATGGGGTACAGGTAAAGCTCTGAATGTATGAACAGCCCTAAATCTAAAATCAATGTAAAGTCTAATGGATCAGTCAGAAGCCTAATAGAAGTTATAGCTTTGTGGACCTGACTCGAAGAGGGGAAACAATTGATTTTACATTCCATTTAAACTAAAATTCTCTTACACATACCCCCAAAATACATATATTCTGTGGTACATATTTAGAAGGCATAAGGGGTGTGCATGTTGGTTTGTGTGCACGCACATGTGTAGATTGAAACATAATATATTTGGGAGGTATCTTGAGATTTATTCTGTTTACAGAACTGATTATATTTCAAAAGGCTCCAAAAGGCTTAAATAATTGAAGAGGTGATATATGAATCATTTGTTGAATGGCTGCTTTGAGGCAGTTCTGAAAGCCAATTAGGCTGCTCTGTGTGCATTATAATATTTGTTTCAGAAATATGAGGTGATAGGGAGGCACTGATTTTAATTAAGTAGCGTAATGATCCACTGCAGCTGCAGGACCGAAGGACCTGTTCTACTGAGCGCCGTTTCGCTTGGCATTGCTCGGTCAGGAAGGGGAGGAGACATGGCCCCCAATTAATTTGTGGAGTTAGTCTGTCAAATATATATTTGTCAGAGGTACAGGAATAACATACCTTCTTTTCTTTTCTTGGTAGGAGATCAATGTTTAGGATCCAGCAATAACTCTACAGTTTCCTCATCTGTTCCAGAACTGAACCTAATTCCTCATATACTGTCCTTATTAGGGTTTCATGGCACCATTTGGATTGCTTGACCCTATTATTATGAACTTGCCCACAATACCAGAGACTTCTAGAGAAGCATCCCACCCATTCACGCATTCCATCGCTATCCTACTGGTACTTACCTCAGATGTTTGCTTCCCCCTCCCCCAAATTGAAAATGTGCACCAAATATGGGGGCTCCCTCTCAAAAGGAATAAGCTGAGGAACTTCAAGGAAAACAACATAAATGGCGGACACTTCTCCACTGGAGGTGTTCAAGCCATGTTGGATTGCCAGTTGTCAGAAATACTGTAGTCACAGGATTCTAGCAAGGGCAGGGGCCTGTGTTCCCTTTGTAATCTACAGTTCTATGATGGTCTAAATCAGGCTTGTCCAACCTGCGGCCCAGGTCGGCTCATAATGCGGCCCAGTGCAATTTTTTATTTTTAAAGAAATTCCAAAGTTTCAAGTTACACTGCCGGCACTTGCAGCCGGAATGCGGCTGGAGCACATCACAATGGTAGGGGGGGAGAGAGGGAAGGAAGGAAGGAGCGGAAGGGGAGAGGGGGGCTGCATGACTGCATTGTGCCATCCCTGTCAATAGGTGGACCCCCTCCCAGCCCCATAAAGCCACCGGAGTCAAAGCTGGCAGCCTCTGCTGTCTGAGATCGCAGCTGCCGGTAAGCGCTTGGAACGGGGCTGCGGAGGATGGCTACGGCTGCCCCCCCATGCGGCCCACACCAAATCTATGTGCGGCCCAAATCAAATTTTCATCTTCTAATGTGGCCCAGGGAAGGTGAAAGGTTGGACACCCCTGGTCTAAATCAATGAAATCACCAGGGTAGTAGGGACATTTAAAAAAAAAATTCACCAGACAAGCACTTACTGGGCTTTTCAGCTTTCTGCAATAGTTCTCATTTAAGAAGCTCACAGCATATACTAAGATCCAGGTCTATAGAGCCTGTGTCCTGAGTACACTTTTGAACTGCAGTGGGCCCTGGACCCTTTGTGCACAGCAGGAGAGGAAGCTAAACACATTCCATATGTGTTGTCTCTGACATATTTTTGGTATCACCTGGCAGGACAAAGTTCCAAACAGAGTAGTCCTATAACGAGCTAGCATTTTTAGCATGTATACATTACTGAAACAGTGACATCTATGTTGGCTCGGGCATGTTGTGAGAATGGCTGATGGCTGGATTCCAAAAGATCTCCTGTATGGAGAATTAGTGCAGGGAAATCGCCCCAGAGGGAGACCACAGCTGCGATACAAGGATATCTGCAAGCGGGATCTGAAGGCCTTAGGAATGGACCTCAACAGATGGGAAATTTTGACATCTGAGTGTTCAGCCTGGAGGCAGGCGGTGCATCATGGCCTCCCCCATTTTGAAGAGACCCTTGTCCAGCAGGCCGAGGCAAAAAGGCAGTCCCGAAAGCAGCAAAATCAGCTGGGCAGGGGACAGATTATATTTGTCTTCAGTGTGGAAGGGACTGTCACTCTCGAATTGGCCTTCCCAGCTACCCTAGATGCTGTTCCAAGTCCTCTATTGAGAGCACATTACCATAGTCTCTCGAGACTTAAGGATGCCTAATCAAATCAAATAAAATCAACACTAAAAACAGAGTTAAAAAAACAACAGAGCACAACCACCCGATTGAAAACCTGACCATTTAATAAACAAACAAACAAACAAACAAACGAATGAATGAATGGATCTTAGAAAAAGAAAAATATTGTTCAGGAAGGAAAACACACATGAATTTTGTTACTGATCATTCTAAATTAAGCTTAATTTTGTATGGATGGTCAGAAGAAATACGGGTGTGATTAATGCTGAAATAGTAGACCGAGCACAAATGCTCCATTCACCGACGCCACTTTTCAGAAAAAGAAGGTTTTTTAGTTTTTTATTGTAACTACAATGCCAACTAACCATGTTTTAATATCGAGATAGGAACTTTAGGGAAGTTTTAAGCAGAACTAACCTTCCATGTTCTGGAGTGGACCTCTCATGTGGCAGATACTAACTTCTCCCTACAAAATTGGTTCTCTTTGCGAAAGGGCCAGATTCATTTCCATGAAGGCAAGTAAGTTTGCTCCAGATATCAAGTAGTTTTTAATTGTAATCAGCAATCTTTTTGCAGTGCCTGCTCTGCTTATTACCTCACCTTGATTCAGTCCAGCTTTCCTTCGGTGTCATATTTATTCTGGAAGCCCATTGGGTTGTTCCTCTGGAGACGGCATTCTTCCAATCCTTCATTCTAAACTATTCTGTTAAATTAATTTCTAAAACTATTTCCTGAGGCTATGGAATAGAATAAATTGTTTAATTAAAATCCTTTGCTGGAGCTCAACACAAACATTAGAAGGGAAATAATCATATGTGCAACATGAAGTAGCCCTGTAATTGAAGTTTCAGATACATTATGCCCATTTCTTCTTCTTTTATGCTCCATCTTCATGTACTGGAAAACAAAAGTGAATGTGTCTGGACTGCTCAAGGGCTCCACTTGAGGGATGCAAAGAAATCTCATGTAATTTCCCATTGTCAGGAAGGCAGGCTGTCTCTATGAGGCAGAGTCTTAATATTCCAAAGTAGAGATGCTCTTTCCTGTTAAACGCAACACTGAAAGCATGAAAGAGACCCTTATGTTATTTGTGTTCTCCCAGTGATTGTTGAAAGAGACCCTCTCAAATATGAAAGATCTGTGTTTATGAAAGAGGGGTACACAAAGCTATCAGGTTTCTTTCACCTTTCCTCATTCATGTAACCTTTCAGTGCCATTTTGTCTGTCAAGTTGTCTCCAAAAATTTTTTTATCCAGTACCCTCATGAGGACTGCTGTCACCAGAATAGTGACAGCAGTCTCCCAACCAGAATGTCTGGGAGTGACTAGGAAGTTTCCAATCAGTAAAAGGGCTGAGAACCTGGTGAGGAGCATTCTGTACAACAAGGATTCTTGTAGGATTATTGTGTGCTGAGTTCTTGGTGCCCTCCATCTTGGTTTGCTGCCAGCCTGCCTAACTGCCGGGATTTCTTTTGCCCCCTCTTTTTAGGTATCTTTTCCACATTTGGGTTATTTTCCCTACTGCCTGGATTGCTTGCTGCACTCAATAAAAAGAAGAGAAGGCATCAAATGGAGGGAGGGAAGAAATCTCCACATGTTGTAATAACTTGATTGCATGTTTACCTTTATTTGCCTGGTTGTGCTTTTCTTGTTTTTTGGGAGAAGGGGATGTGTTCATGGTATTATTATTATTCAAAAACACAGGCCCAGTCAAAATTATAAAAACATTGACTGCTATTACATAACAAATACAAATTTCAACCAAAACCAGAAGTATTTATTAAATATTGGCACAGTATGAATACTGTTCCTAATATTGTCAATTTTTGTACAGTAGCTCTGATGGTGGTATGATTTCTGAGATCTGCAATTGCTTATAGTACTGGGTGAAATTTCTTGATATTGTTTCCAAGGCCCCAATGACTGCTGGTACCACTGAAGCGTGTTTCTTCCAGAGGCAAGATGTTTGGATTGCCAGGTCTCTGTACTGTACTTTGTTGGTTTTTCCAATTCTTTATTTTCAACTCTGGCATCCCCTGGAATTGCAATATCAGTGATCCAGATATTTCTTTGTTCTATTACTACTGTGTCTGGTGTGTTATATTCAAGGTGTCTGTTTGGATCCGGAAATCCCACAAGATCTTGACGGTGTGCCACTGGGTTGTGCGAATGTGATTATATAAATGGTTCTCATAATTTTGGTGTAAAGTGTCACTATTTTAATAAAGCAAGAGAGAGAGTGAGGGAGTAGGCAAAAATAGGTGATCTTACATAGCTCAGACAGTCACCTACTTAAATTTACACTGTAAAATAGGAGCAAGTGGGTGGGAGCTTGCAAGGAGCCAAAAAGAGGTTTGTAAAATTGTAGATGGAGCTTATTAAACTCCTCTGAGCCCCTACCACTAGACTTATTATCCCATACGGTATGTTTTGCTGTGTAGCGTAGCTTCACTCCAGGTCATAGAATGGGGCAAACAACTGTTACAGGAAAGAAGGCATTGCAAAAAGAAATTCATCATAAATAAGTTGACATTACTAGTTACTTCTCATCTCTGGCATAGCCTTGCTTTTAGTATCCTTCACTTTGGCTCACAGATGATTTATTTCTTAATTTAGGATAAATTGAGACAGGTGACTGAGCTTGATAGATCATCTATTTTGAATGACAGGCAAAGATGATGTTCAGTTTTCCCTCATCTGTAAAGCTGAAGTGATAAAATATGGATTCTCAATCTCATCAAGGGGCTGGGGGAGGGTATCTGTGGCTTAGTTACTAGGGTGATGGAATTAAGGTGGTTTTTTTTTAACGTCTTCGTGTAACTCAGACATTTTCTCTTCTCTCTCTCAATCTCCTTTTCTCTCCATTTGCTATTTGCAAAGAGCTAATGAATAGGATAGGGAGGGAGTGTTCATAGAATCCTTCCATCATTCTGTCAGTCTTAAAAGCAACGTGGGGTGCCTGTGGGGATTGTGTTAAATCTTGTTTGAGAGAGAGAAAAAATATTTCAAGGAACATAAAGAATCTTAATTGGAAAGAGAAGTAAATAGTTGGATGAAAACAAGGATCACGCAGGCCCTGGTCTCAGCCGTGAGCAAAGGCCATAGGAGATACAAATTCAAATAGCAGTAAAGTAAGATAAGAAGCCAAACAATAAACACCTGTCCTCAATTCAAACCTTAGAAAGTGAAGTCAGAAAGAGGTGAACCAAATGGTGAAATCTTCAATTTGTCATTATTGCAATAGTGCAATACTCCAGTGACTGGTTCATTGATAGTGAAAAGGAGTGGAAGAATACCACACTTACCAAGCAGTCAAGAATATTGACAGACTGGTGAAAAACAAACTTCAAAAATTATATTATTATTTGGATGCATATCTATCTATCTATCTATCTATCTATCTATCTATCTATCTATCTATCTATCTATCTATCTATCTATCTATCTATCTATCTATCTATCTATCTATCTATCTATCTATCTATCTATCTATCTATCTATCTATCTAAAACATTCTACTGAGATTAGTGTGCATTGTAATAGTGTGCACTGTAATAATAATAATAGTATGCATTCTTATTGCTTTATATTATTAATGAAGCAGTATTTTGCTACTGTTTGATATAGTACTATTTCATGTAATGCTATATATTTCAGCTTGTATAAAAAGAACTGAAATATGATTATGTATCTACTTCTCCATATAGTACCGTATGTTTGAATTCAATATTCTTCCACCTCAGAATTTAAAACTTACAAGGGGAAATTGAAGGAGGGAGAGATTTATGTGTATATTTGTAAATCCCCCCCTTGTTACATAAAAAGAAATCAACTTAAAGAATAAAGGAAAGAAAAATGCCTTCATTCATTAACAGGGACAAATGCTCTTTCATGACTTAGTTATCTTTCCTGCAGTCTGATCTATGCTATATATCCAGCTATTTCACCTTCCCAGACATGCTCATAATATATGGATAAATGTTGATATAATATTATTATTTGGCATCTGTTAAGTTCTAGAATTGCAAACATAGCTGTCTCTGGAATTGGAGATACTTCAGATTGCAATCCTATGCCTATAGGAAGCTCCTTTGGATGGAGTGAGACTTTACACCTCATTGTTCATTTTAGATCAAGGTTGGACAGCCAGGGTCAAAGGTAGCCCATGGCCTAATTTCACATTGACTTCAGCCCAAAATCTCTCTGGAAGTGACAGTTTTAGTTCCCTGAAGACCCACTAAGGGGGAAGGAAGGAAGAGAATGAGAAAGAGGAAGAGAGGAGAAGAGGAAAGGAGAGGCAGAGATAGAGGGGGAAGAATGGTCTCTCGCTGTCCACTTTTGGCTCTCATCCTGCTCATCACTGGCTTAAGCCCTTCCCACCGAAAACATGGGCCAGTAGATTATGTGTTTCTAGAAGAGATCCTCAGCAACAGAACTGTAACTAGCCATTTGGGTCTCTGGGTAAGGAGCACTATCTCTGGCCCACTCTGTCATGGTGGAATGAGTGTGAACCCTCCCATGAGAAAGGAAGAAGAGAATGTGATTCTCAAAGAAAGAGCATGCTTTCTGTCTGTGTGGTTTGCTTTTTTTTTTTTTAAGGGAAAGTCGCCAGGAAACCTTACTGGTTATTTTGTGCAACACTCACCCATCAATTCCCCTTCAGATTTCAGCATCCTCTAAATTTTGGAGTCTTGGGCCACAGCCCCAGTTGCTCCACCTTAGTTATGGCGCTGCTCTGCAGAAAAACAAGGGTCACCCAGTCTGCCCACTCACCTTGGGTCTTTTTTGTGCCCCGGCAAGCCCCCTGAACCAAAGAATGCCAGCTGCCATTTCTCCACCTCCTTCCCAGGCTTCCCTACATGCCTGGGAGGAAGCTGGAGGTGAGCGGGAATGCCAGACAAACTAAGCCACTTGGGTGGCATGCGGGCAGAGACGACTCCCCCCTGGGGGAACCTGAAAGGAGGAGTTTCCACCATGGCATGCCAGGACGCCGAGCTCTCTTCAGCAGTCTTTGTTGAGACTTCTCCCACCAGCCCTCCCATTAGCTGGTGAGGTTGTCATGTGCAGCGGTGGAAATGATGAAGTTTGTAGTCTCTTTCCTGTGGCTTGGTTGGTTGTAGTGGTGGGTAGTTTTGTGCACAGAAGCAGATTCCCAGTGAGGCATTTGACCCTGTCTCAGGGATGGAATCCTCTCCCCAGGAGGATCAAGGAGGGGGTGGGGGGCTTGCAGGGACATGCCCATTTTTGGGGTGCACCACAGCCCCCAACAGCTGGTATCAAGAGGATCCCACCTAATGGTCTTGCACCTCAGGGTATGTCCAACGCTGGTTACTAGTCCTTGGATAACACAGCCTTGGACTGGGGAAGGAGGGGAACCAGTTGACAGGATTGATCCTTATGCTGCACCAGAAGTATCTGCCATGACCAAGACCAGCCATTTTAATTTTTTTTTAATTAGATTTTTATCCCGCACCTTCTAGCTCAGGGCGACTTTATGGCCAATCTATATCCACCCCCAATGTATTTCGGGTGCTCTCTGTGTGCTTCCTTCTGCATCCCCTGTGATATTTGCTCAATTTTGTAAATTACTAGGTTACTAATACACAGCGCCTGCTCTCAGATTTTGGGGCCCTGTCAGATGACACTCTTGGTGAGGGTGTCCTAATTCAGAGGAAATGAACACTGTGAGCTGAGAATTCTCTTAGGTTACATCTAATTTTCTTAGCTACTTCAAGCAAAGGGAGAACAGTCTTGCTCATAATCAGTCTATATGTACATTGCATATTCAGTGGCACATTGTGTTCAAAGTGGTATACAAAAAGAAATATGATAACCACAATGTACATAAAATACATTAGTATGACAATACATTAACTCAACTATGGTTTATTTCAGTGGTCCCCAACCTTTTCTGAACCGTGGACCGGTTGGGGAAGGGTGGGGTCTGTGGGGGGGTGGGGCACCCTGCTGTGCTTGTGGGTGGGTGGGGTGCAATCGCAGGTCAGCGGGCTGTGCATTCGTGGGGGGAATGCATGCAGGGGGGGGAAGATCTGTCTCTGCGGTCCAGTCCTGCCATGACCACGGACCGGCACTGGGCCATGGACCAGAGGTTGGGGACCCCTGGTTTATTTGACATATCAAATGTTTAAAGGACCATAAGACCTCATTAACAATATCCAGTGCTGCCAACAATGTTATACTTGCAGCAAACTATTCACTTAAAGGTCCATATCAACAGACCTAACGATAATACACCTTTTTCAAGTCAGGCTTATATTTAAAAAAGGAAGAGATTAACAGGATAATCTCAAGGCTGAAATCTTCTTCATGAGTGATAAAATGCAACATGTCCCCCAAGAAGGTCCTGCAGAAGTGTAGCCTCCAACTGTGCTGTATTTAAATCTGTTTATTTATTGTAAGTTGCTCCTTTTCATTTTCAAATATATTTTTTTTCCTTAGGCTAAATAAATTGGAGTACCTGGCTGTGGAGCCAAGGGTCAGAAGTTGAATTCCCCACTGTATCTGCCAGGAGAAGAGCTAGCTGGTGTAACCTTGGTCATGCTGCGCAGTTCCAGGAATGGTAAGCCATGTCTGAATACTTTATGAAATTCTGGTTCATGCAAGTTAAAATGGACTTCACATCACATCATATATTTTAATTATTAATTAAAATCCCAGTCAAAGGAAACAATTCAGTGGCCCAACTGCTCTTGCTTAGTAGTGTAATACAAATGGCACACCTTTTGGAGGTGAACTCCCCCCGTTAAGAAGTCACCATAGACATTATCAGATGCACACTGAGTAACAGCACTCAGTACCCAACGGATACTATGGTGGTTTCTTAACATGGAGTAACTTGCCTCCATAAAATATTCCATTTGTGCAGCTTTGCAAGAAGACATTTGGCCAGCAAGAGCCAGGCTGTCTTTATGTGCAGGTCATTCCAAAAGTTACCAGTCCAGTTTCACTGCTTTATTTCATCATGTTTGGTTTCATGGAGGATAAAGTTTCATCTGTTGTTTTATGTTGCTAACTGTCCATAAACCTGCATATTGTCTTCTTGATTACAATATTCAATCATTAAATACCATATCCTGAAGAAATGAACAAATGGACTGTTCACATCTCTTCTATGTGTGGTTCACTTCTCTGTAAGTGTAATGGACTAAACTCTTTTCTACCGCCTGGCAAAAGTCAAGCATTCCCTTCACTTCCAAATTGCAGTGACTGTTAATATAGTGGCCAAGTAAATATGCTATAATCAGAATCCTATTGCATAGTTGCAGCTGAGGAAGGCAAGTGGCTTACCTCACAGTGGCTTCTTGCTAGCCATGAACCAATCCCTGCTCAGATTTTCAAGTGTGTGCCAATGTAGTGAGATGCCATGCACTCAAAAGTGCAAGTGGGGATTTGTTAATGGTCAGCAAGAAGCCGTTGCAAGTTATGATATTTGTCTTCTGCAGATATAGTTGCGCAATAAGATTTAGCTATTCAGTTCCTTACTGTGGAGACAGGAATTGTAGTTTATAAACAATGTTAAGATGCCCAGTAATGGGAACACCAATATTCTCTCATTTGTCATTGTCTCTGTTTCAAAAGCCAATAACCAGCATTTCAATATTTTTGAGCAGTTTCATCAAATGTGTAAGTACACATTTACCTCATTGCAGACTCTCCAGTATTTGTGATTGAAGCTTTTATTGATGTAGTTTAATTTAACTGGAATACAATATCATTAATATTGTAGAGTATTATCAATACAATGTTCTTTATTACTGCTGATGCTCATTGTATGGGAGCTTATACCTGTGCCCAAGTTTCATCTGGTAAGGAATAATTTAGGATCCCTTTCCCGTATAGGTTTGCAATATAAGGCTATATAAGAAAACTTTATATAATATTTTATAAAAGTTTAGTGGATCTATCTTTTTTGACTTCCTGGATCCAAATTAATCAGTTCATCTATTGTGTTAAGAGGTTTTGAAACTTGTTCTTCATTGCTAGCCAACGGGATAAAATGGCTAATTTGGAAGACTAGAAAGCAGGAGGGTCGAAGGGTGCCAAATTCAGACTAACCTCGTGCAGCTGACTTTGGAGTATTGCCTTGAAATATAGCTCAAAGTCAAAGTAACCCATGCTCCGTTCAGCCCTTAAATAATAGCCATTTGTCCTTGCCATAAAGCAGTTCATGGTTTCAAATGAGAATCCAAGCGTGAAGGTCTGGCTCAGCTTCTTTTTCCATTGACCTCGAATTCTAAGAGTACTTGAAAATAGAGGTTCCTTAAGCCAACCAGAGCCCTTTTCCCCTGTGTTGTACCACTGATTTTGTCTGGCTCAGCTTCTAAGGATAAACACAGGAATGAGTTCATTGGACAGAGGATTCTAGTGAGCTGCCTTAATTGGACTGGAGATTGATAACAGGTGTAAATTCAGTATCCAAAAGTCCCTTCCTTGAAACCTGAAAAGAAATTTCCCCACAACTCCAAATGGAGTTGATTGATTGATTATTTATTTAAAACATGCCACCTTCCTCTTGAAGGATCCAAGGCAATTTGCAGTAACTTTTATAGGTAAAGGTAAAGGTTCTCCTTGACATTTAGGCCAGTCGTGTCTGACTCCAGGGTGCGGTGCTCATCCCCATTTCCAAGCAGTAGAGCCCGCGTTTGTCCATAGATAGTTTCCGTGATCACGTGGCCAATGTGACTAGACATGGAATGTTGTTACCTTCCCACCGAGGTGGTACCTATTTATCTACTTGTATTTGTACATGCTTTCAAACTGCTAGGTTGGCAGGAGATGGAACAAGCAACAGGACCTCACTCCGTGCCCTGGTTTCAATCTTACGGATGCAGGTCTTCTGACCTTGCAGTACAGAGGCTTCTGCGGTTTAACCCGCAGTGCCACCACAGTAACTTTTATAAAGGTAAAGGTAAAGGTTCCCCTTGACAATTTTTGTCCAGTTGTGTTCGACTCTAGGGGGCGGTGCTCATCCCCGTTTCCAAGCCATAGAGCCAGCATTTTGTCCAAAGACAATCTTCCGTGGTCACATGGCCAGTGCGACGTAGACACGGAACGCTGTTACCTTCCCACTGAGGTGGTCCCTATTAATCTACTCGCATTTGCATGCTTTCGAACCGCTAGGTTGGCAGGAGCTGGGACAAGTGACGAGCGCTCACTCTGTCACGTGGATTCGATCTTACAACTGCTTGGCCTTCTGACCCTGCAGCACAGGCTTCTGCAGTTTAGCCCACAGCGCCACCACGTCCCAGTAACTTTTATACCACTCCATTTAAAACTTGTAAGTTAAAAACCAGCATTTTCTGAATAACTTACTGCTTCAAGGCCTGCCTGAAGAGGAAGGTCTTTGCCTGATGATGGAAGGACAAGAGGGAGGGGGCCAACCTGGCTTCTCAGGACAGTGCATTCCAAAGCCTGGGAGCCACCACAGAGAAGGCCCTCTCTAGTGTCCTCAACCCATGAGCTTGGGAAGGTGGTGGAACTGAGAGAAGGGCCTCCCCAAAAGCGGAGAAGGTTCTTATGGCTTTATATGATGCTTCAAAACAGCCTGGACCCAAGCCATGTAGGTGATAATCAGCACTTTGAATTGAGATTGGGAGCAGACTGGTAACCAGTGGAGCTGTTGTAATAAGGGAGTAAGATGCTCCCTATAGCCAGCTCCAGTCAACAGCCAGGCTTTTTGAACTGGCTGATGTTTCTGGACTCTCTTCAAAGGCAGCCCTACATAGAGTGCATTGCAGAAGTCCAAATGGGATAGAACTAAGGCATGTGTCACTGTGGCCATATCAGACATCTCAAGGAACAGGTGCAAATGGTGCACCAACTTTAATTGTGCAAATGCACTCCTAGCCACCATTGAAACCTGTGCATCCAAGCTCAGGGCTGAGTCCAGAAGCACACCGAAACTGTGGACCTGATTTTTTAGGGGCAGTGTAAATACGTCCAGTACAGGTTGAATCTCTGTCTCCTGATTTGTCTTATGACTGACCAAGAGTGTCTCTGTCTTGTCTGGATTAAGTTTCAGATTGTCAGTCCTCATCCAATCCATCACTGCCAACAGACACTGGTGTAAGCCCAGGACAGCTTCCTTGAATGTAGATGGAAAGGAGAGATAGAGTTGAGTGTCACCCACATACTGGTGACGCCAAACCCAAAAACTCTGGGCAACCTCTCTCAGTGGTTTCATGTAGATGTTAAATAGCATAGGTGACAAAACAGAACCCTGAGGGACACCACAGGCCAATGACCAGGTGTTGATAGGAGCCCCCCAGTAGCACCTTCTCCCTTCCAGAAAGGCCTGGAGCCACCATAAAACAGTGCCTCTAAGTCCTATCCCAGAAAAACAGCCCAGAAGGATACCATGGCTGATGGTATCAAAAGCCGCTGAGAAATCCAGCAAAACCAACAGGGACACCCTCCTCCAGTGCAGTTCCTGGCATAGGTCAACCACTAAGGTGACCAAAGCAGTTTTCATCCTATAATCAGGCCGAAAACCAGACTGAAATGGATCTAGATATTATTGACAGTATAGCCATCAATCCTCTTCCATTGTGGCACTTCCAGCTTTCACTGCTATTTTACCCCCAATACTGCCTGAGCGAATTTACACAATCTGTTGGGGTGACTTACCTCAGGTGCAATTGACAGTACCTTGCTCCACATGGTCACCAGCCAAAAAAGAAAACAAAACAAAAAGCATCAGTGTCCCTGATTCAATCATCTTTGCACTGCCACCAGAAGCAATGCATATCCCTAATGGTTACAGATGGTATCTGTGGTGATTCCCCTGGTTGCCCCTTTATTTCTTTGGGCTCCACAAAGGTAAACACACCTTTTCCTTTCTTTTTGCTGCCACCAGGTATTTCTCCTAATACCACTACAATTCCCACACACAGGAGCTGCCCATATAACTTAGGAATCAAGGGTTTGATCAATTATTCTTTTATTGATGAACAAAATCATAAGGAGAATCAAATACAGTGGTGCCTCGCATAACGAGCGCACCGTTTAACGATGAATCCACATACCGATGCGGATTTTGCGATCACTAATGCGATCGCATACCAATGTTTCTTCGCATAGTGAGGGTGAACAGCTGTTTGGCGGTGGCCGGAACACCCAAAATGGCCGCCAGAACACCCAAAATGGCCGCCAGAACACCCAAAATGGCCACCGGAACACCCAAAATGGCCGCTGGAACACCCAAAATGGCCGCCGGAACATGGGCAAACATCGCAGAATGGTGAGTTTTGGGCCCATTTGGAACCAATGGGTTTTTTTAATCCGTATAGCGATGTTTCCCCATAGCGAAGGTTAATCCGGAACGGATTAACCTCGCTATGCGCGGCACCACTGTATATAACTGTGTCAGGTGTGCATATAATAATTAGATCATGTATTCAGTCACTGGTATTTCTCATGTTATGCTTATGTATTCATTCCTGCTTGTTCAATATATTTTACTCTTTCAATTTCCTTTCTTAACCCCTTTTTAGCTATTCCTAAACCCTAGCACTCTCTCCCCATCTTCTTGTCCCTAATTCTCCTTATCCCTATCTCATTCCAACTGTCTTTAACTGTCTCTTCCAGCTGTCTTAACTGTCCTTTTTGTTCCACCTCTCCTGCCCTATCCTCTGATTGACAGGCAGGGATGACGTCATCTTTTAGATTCCGCTACAGTGTCTTTACTGAATGTGATTCAATTTGAGCACACTGGTCTAAAACACTGAACTTAATGGCACTTAGTTTATCAATTAAGGCAAAGTGGCTCAATCAAGTGACTATGCACCCATTACGGAAGGGTGACATGGATGTGTTTCTATATCCTGAAAATTCCAAAAGTCCAAATAGCCATAAATTTTCCCTTCTACTGGATCTTGAATTTCTGCAAGCAAACTTTTTTCAATTTAATTTTTATTCTTTTCAATAGGGGTCAGATTATGGGGAGGGTGATTTGGGGTTAGAGGAGTAGGTAGGGATTGTAAAAGGGTAAAATTCCAGAGAGTGAGATAGTATATTTACATCGACTTATACAGTTATGCTACAAAGGGAGATAAAAAGAAAAAACAGCAATTTTCCCCAGTATTAATATAGTTACTGATCTATTTTTCCCTAATTGGACCATCACATTCTTCTTTAATCTATGCTTTCTAACCTATATTTTGAGTCTAATTATGAAAGCATTCCCTATTTGAGTCCTTTTAAAGGTGATCGTTTATTACTTCTGTTTCCTCCAACTCCAGGACTTCCCATGTCTTTTCTATCAGCTCTTCTAAGTCCAGGATACCTGTTTTCTTCTAATATTTTCCATCTAATAACTTAGCTGTAGAAATTACATGCATTATCAAATATTTCATTTCTCTGTCTAACATTCTCAGGAATAATATTCAATAAAGAAAAACATCCAATTTAAATGTTGTTGCATGAACTAGATTTTTTTTGAGCTTTCATTCACCTACAATAATTCCCTATATATCCACCAAATATGATACAAATGCCCTCCTGTGTTTTACGTTTCCTACACTATTTAAAAACATTATCGTAACTTTTTAAAAAATGTTGGTATTGTGTACCATCAATAAATCATATATCATCTATAAATCATCTTACCTACATTTTCCTTAATAGTTACTGATTTTTGAACATTCTACCATTTTATACCCATTTTATCCTATAATCTTTAACCACTTCATCTTTCACTTTGATGTTTTATTCATTTAGTCCATCTTTATTGTTGAGGTTTTCTTTCCTCCTCCTGGATTCTCTTGTTCCTATAGTGTGCTTTCCTTTAGAGCTTCTCACTTGCTCTTCTGTTCTCGTTGAATTTCTTTCTGCCTCTGATCCTGATGATGCACTTGATTTCTCCTCTTCTTGTTTCTCATCTGCTTTTTTGTCCTCTTTTCTGCCCAGCCACTTCTTTGTTTTCCTAAAATCTTCTGCCTTCATTTTTGAGTTAATATAATAACTCTGCTCCTGGAATTCAAAGAGGACACCCTCAGTCACCAACCACTTATACATAATTGAGTTTGTTCTCAAGCGGAATGTCAGCTCCACATGTTGCCTCCTTTTCTGTCTTATTTGCCACAGAATACGGTATGTTTCAAGATCTTAACTTTTTTATCTTTTCTGTTGGGTTCTTTGCCCTATATATTTCTTGAAACTTTATCTCGAAAAAATATGTCTCTTAAATTTAACATGAATTTATCTAGGGAGAATTTTATTTTGGTGTCTGCTGTATTAATTCTTTGTGCCATGTCTATATTTTGTCAAACATCCTCTGGTCACATCTCAGTGCTAAATAAATAGTAATTACTTGCACTGTGTCTTCTCCTTTTTGTTCTGGTAGATTCTGGAATCTCAGTGTGGCACTGGCTCTTTCCATTTGTAGATTTAACAGAGTAATTTCAACTTGCTTTCTTTCCCATTTTAGGTCTTCCATCTCTGTATTCATAATTTCCAGTCTCTCTTCTCTTCTTTTTGATACCCAGCTATTTTGGCTATTTCTTTTTTATTTTCTGTAATTTTTTTAATTTCTTTCAATTACTCTTGCCCCAATACCCCACTGAGATTCTGTTCTTGAGCCTCTTTGAGTTCTCTCTTTTCCACCTTTTGTTGCTATATTTCTCTTTCTTTCTTTCTTTCTTTCTTTCTTTCTTTCTTTCTTTCTTTCTTTCTTTCTTTCTTTCTTTCTTTCTTTCTTTCTTTCTTTCTTTCTTTCTTTCTTTCTTTCTTTCCTTTCTTTCTTTCTTTCTTTCTTTCTTTCTTTCTTTCTAAATTAAGTAAATAAGAGGTGCTGTTTAAGTCTTCTGTCAGCAGATGTCACTGTAACCTTACTTTTCTTTCTCAGTCTTATTTACATATCAGATTCAAGAGGGTGGTAGAGCTTCCCTTAGGGTAGAAAGTTCTCACAGTTGGCAAATCACAGCAATTACATTTTAAAGGACCCATGATGCTTTGAAGTAAATAGGATTTTATATCAATATTTTAGATAGTCACGGGAGTGAGACTTTTATCCTAAATTGATCTTTCATGATGAGGTAGTTCCCTCCTACTTGGCGGTGGGCTTGCTTCTACTCTGACAGTAAGATTTTTTTAAACGTAAAGTCCATTTTGCTGACTCTTTATATCTATCTCTTTTCTGTGTAGTTATTTGGGTCCTTACATGAACAAATATTTTAACTTCCTCAGAGTATCTGGTTGAAATATTTCCAACATCCTTTTGCACTCTCTCACTATCTGCTTGGGGTGTTCCCAGAATTTTGCCAAGATGGCTTCCTCCTCGGTCCATGCAGTCAGATGTGACTTTAGAGGGGGAACCAGCCTCCGCTGTTTTTTCTCCCCTGAAACCCAACTGGTTCTCACCACAACGAAACCCCCCCTTGAGGCAAACTTCTTGAGTAGTGGTGTAACTAGCTGCCACCTTTTACTGAGTGATTTGATTTCTTCCAGGTGGCCAAAGGAGGCTTTATATTAGAGGCTAAAACTTGGCAGATAATGTTGGTTCTTCTTGTAGACCAATTAAATTGCCTACTGCCATTTTACCTTTTGTTCTACACTTCCAGTTTTTAATGACTGGCTATTTCTAAGCAGGACCACAATACTCTGCCTAAAGTGTCTTCATGCAGTGGGAAGGTCAAATGGATGTTGCATAAATTCTTCAAATATCTACATGGGTATACTGATGTTTTAATGACCAAACATAAGAATGAAATGGGCCCCAATGAGTTTCCATGGCCAACTGGGGATTTGAACCCTGTTCTTCAGAGTCCTAGTCTGTCACTCTATCCACTAGACCACACTGAGAATACATGAATAGGTTTCCATAAAGTTATTTCTTGTATACAAGTACATCTATAGAAAGAAGCTCATTCTCTGTCCTCATACCTTTTGTCTTTGGCTTTCTCTCTTGACCAGTCTTGTCTGGGTTTCAATTTCATTGTTGTGTTTGATCATTAAAACATTAGCACACCCTTGTAGATATTTGGGGAATGTATGCGAGTAGGATCCACTATTTTGCCTGTTTAAGTTGGTTCTCTTACATTTAATATTCAATTTGCTGTATGTTCTTTATTTGGCATATTAAAAAAATACATGTAAATATAACTGCACATATATTTTGAAATCAGCCCAGACAGAGGCGTGGGGAAGGGATGAGCAAGTTATGTCTGTAGGGCCCAACACAGCTACCTAAGGCTGTTTTTCTGGATTCTAGCTCTCTCTCCACACCACCTGGCTAAGAAAAAAAAAAGTGAAGGCAAAATTTAAACCCCTGGAAACACCAGAGTTTCTCACCTCCACATGGAGATGTCGCTTATAGCAATTCGCTTTTGGCTAATATTTTTTCCACTCCTAGAAGAGCCACAAAAAGTGAGAGGATATGATACTGCAGGAAAGGAAACAATAATAGATCTTTCCTTCTTTCAGATTTTTCTTTAGCTCCTCTTTCTAGGAAATAGCTTCTGCCATGTATTGTATTTCAAAAAGAGATATATTTCCCATACAGAGAAAACAAAAGTACTTGTGTAACTGAGATTAGCTAAGATTTTTTATAGTATCCAGTTAGATAAAATGTAGGGACGGGATTTTGAGTTTTACCTTTGAATGAGGTAAAACTCGAAAGAGACACTTCCTATTATTTTAGGATTCTTTCATTAATTTCTGATGGAGAAATTGGATTATTTGGGTGTTTTGTTTTGTTTTTGAAAGAGAGGGTCATGAGAATATGGGGTTTCTTCTATCAGACTACTTCTGTATGATTGAGGCATGCAAAACTGCCTCATTAATAGTCTATCAAATAGCATCATAAGTCTCACAATAAGGTGGTCAGTCGCCAATCAGGATTCAGAGAACAGCATGGAAGAGATGGGTGAGGAGGAGTTTGCATCTTTAGAAAGCCCTCTTTTTGCTGTTTGCTTATTTGTTGAGTGTTGCTGCAAGAACTCTGCTGACTCCACTTTGATTTTGGATCCTCCTCATATACAGTATATTTCTCTATGTTCATAGGCCTGGGTTACAGATAACTGATTTAGAGGCAGACTAGACATTCAGAGAAGTCTGTTCTCCTTGCAATTAATTTGACTTCCCTTCCACAATGGTATTAACTTCAAGTACTATGAATGTAATTAGTATGATCGATCATACATGCAAATTAAGACTCTGTTTACCTTCCAATGACCAATCCCAAAAAACACGGGGCAAAGGTATGCTGTGCAGTTGAAGAAAATCCTGTCAAAAGACAGACATGCATCTTTCACACTTGGAGGAGCACCATCTCTAAATATGTGCTCAGTGTTTTGTTGAGTTTGACCCACAGTGGATGCTGTCACCTTCACGTTAGTTTCCAAGGTACAGATTTTATTTTATTTATTTATTTATTTATTCAATTTATATGCCGCCCAAACTACCCAGAGGTCTCTGGGTCTTTGTGAAACATACAGAGGATAGCTAACATCAGGGATGTTGGCAAGACTTTGACTCTGAGTCACAGGTCCAAGTCTAAATCTTTGGTACCAAATACCAAGGCTGAATCTGAGTCTTTGGTACCAAGTTCAGAGCCCCGAGACCAAAGTCTGAGTCTCTGCTAAAAACATGTTTTCCCGCTCCCCAGGAAAATGGAGGGGATGGGTGGGTTCGAAGTCACATGTCGAATCTGAATCATTAAAAAAAATGAGTCAAGTCTGAGTTGAGTTGCCAGTGCGACTGAAGTGCAACTTGACCTCAAGTCCCTTGACTCAAGTCCCCATCCCTGGCCGACATTCATGTGATTGTGACAACACCCTCCATAAATCCAAGCAGCCAGGTACAAGATATTACTGTCATCGTAAATGTTCAACCCTTCAAAGCCCACAATTTACAAAATCCTTCTTATAAATTCACTTAGCTGAATTATTTTGAAGTTTCAAAAGAATTACTGATTTCATTTTTCCCGAAGATGAGCTACTGCAGAGACTAACACATCCATGAAAGATTTAAAGGTTTTGAAATCAGCCTCAGCGCAAACATATGAGATAGCGCTGTGGTCATTAGATAAGGTTGGTGTCATTCGATAGAGTTGCCGTTTTGTAGTCCTTGGAAGCAAAATAATGAAGTAGATCAATGATTTCAAGGCGGTTATCTCTAAATCCCAGTGCAGAAATGGAGTGTCCCTTATCAGTCCCCTTTAAAATATGAGCACTTGTTTCAGAAATGAATGTAGCCTTTCATTGGAGAGACTGATGAATCCTTGGGCATGGAAGGAGGGGAGGAAATGCTGAATTGAGAAATTAATAAAATGGATGGTTGCCTGGGTGGCGATCTGCTCTATGTGGCTGTGACAGAACTGAGACTCTAGTCAGACATTTAATTAAAAGTAATGCAATAGGAAACAGGCAGCTAAGAGTAGTGGGAAGGAAAATTGACAGATATTGGCACTGACCCAGACAACCTGATAAATCAAGAAGCAACTGGCCTTCTCAAGTTCATTTACCCAGGACCTGTTTTTTTAAAAAAGGAGACAAATGCCCATCAACAGGATTTATTCAAAGGAGGCTGACAAATTGGAACAAGTTCAGAGGAGGGCAACAAGGATGACCAGGAGGCTGGAAACCAAGCCCTGTGAAGGAAAGACTGAAAGAACTGGGCATGTTTAGGCTTGAGAGAAAAAGATAGAAGGGTGATATGATAGCAGTTTTCAAACACTTGAAAGACTGTCCTACAGAGGAGGGGCATCCCACAGTGCAGAACACATAGTAATGGGCTCATGTGACAGGAAGCCAGATTTAGTCTGAATATCAGGAAAAACTTCCTGTTAGAGCAGTATGACAGTGGAACCAGTTACCTCGGGAGTTGATGAGTGCTCCAACACTGGAGGCATGCAAGAGAAACTTAGACAGCCACCTGGCAAATATCCTCTCATTCGTATTTCTGCATCAAGCAGGAGGTTAGACTTGATGGCCTTATAGGCCCTTTCCAACTTCACTATTCTATGATTCTATGAGGCAAAGGTGGACCATTGGGTCTCTGTCTGGCCTGTGTTAGTTTCCTGAAGGTTCAGTAATAAGTCTCCCTCATCCAGTATTCTCATCCTTTAAAATAAAATGAATGGAAGAAAGAATTTGTGCTATAATCGTCACATGCAACTTCCCTTTTCCACCATCCCCTCCGATGGAATGTTTCACTTGTGGCAGAGTAGTTAAACTGCAGTACCACAGCCAAAACTCTGCTCCTGACCTGGGTTCAATCCCAGGTAGCTGGCTCAAGGTTCACTCAGCCTTCCATCTTTCTGAAGTCAGTAAATTGAATACAGTATCCAATTCTCCTCAAGAATCATGTTCAGACAGAATGAGCTCCAGCATTTAGGCATCTCTCGACATGGTTGATTTAAAAAAAAGCTTTTCCATGCTGCAATGCCAGCTGTGCACAAAACATGCTGCTGTGTACTGGTGTTCTTGCTAGAGCAATGGTGCTCTCACCCAGCACATCCTCAAACTGTGGCGCTTGCTGCCAGTGGTTTAGGTCTTTAGCTGCAGAGCCAGAGTTGGGGTTTGATTCCTCACTGTGCCTCCTTGAAAGGGGCTTGACTCAATGATCCTGTTGGAATTATTGCAGCCTCACGTGTTGCCTTTAGTAGGTTTGGCTGGGAAGGATCTTTCTGTGCTTGGGTGGCTCTCAATCTATTCAGCAGTAATCAGCCATCTCTTCCCTCCCTCTGAGTTCAAAGACAGCCTTGCCTCTCTGTTATTTCTTTCCTTCTCACCTGTTGGAAGCAGGCAGTTAGTCTGTTGAGACCTGTTGCTTCAAGCAGTAATGTCTGTTCTCAGTTTGCTGTTTGATCTACTCAACTGTAAGTAAAGAAACATGTTTTGTTCTTTCTACTACTGTGTCTCACAGTTCTTGAGACTGTAAATGTCAGTTGAAGAGAAAAAAGGGGTGTACTACTCTGAGAAACGTGAAGCTAATTCTGCTCTGTGAATTCTGCACTTCTGCTGTGCAGCTAGGACAGAGGCCTTTCCAGCTCTAAAGTACCAAAAGGAGGAGAAGGAGGACGTAGTGTTGTCCCTGCATGGATTAAACATGTTTCATTCTTGCAGGTGAGAATTTCTATAATTCCTAGGATGGTGGGGGCATCTAAGGCAGTAGGAAGGCTGCAGCCCTCTTCCTTACATTCACAGAACTGTTTGCGCCTACAGAGGGACCACATTAGATGCTAGTACCAATTCTAAACCATTAACCTATTCCTCTAACAAGCATAGTTGTTTAAAATATTTATATTTCATTCATTCATTCATCCATCCATCCATCCATCCATTCATTCATTCATTCATTCATTCATTCAGTTTTCATCATCCCATCAGTATCAAAGCACTGCTCTGTGTGGGCTACAAAGCATATAATAAAAAATAAAAAATAGAGACATTAAAACCAACAATAACCCTAAAATAAAATAAAAACCACATGGGACTGGCTAATCTCAGAGTGGATGGAGGAAAAGAGGGGAGGGGAAAAGAGGAGGGGAAAGAAAAAAAGGGGAAGGTGGTCAGCTTCGGTTGGTTTTGAAAGCCTCCCTGAAAAGCAACGTCTTTAATTGCTTCCTAAATGTCAACAGAGAGGGGGTTAGGCAGAGCTCTGGAAGTTGTTTCCATAAATTTGGAGACACCATAAAGAAGGCCCTACATTGTGTAGAGGATTTATGGGCTTCCCTTGCAGTGGCCATCTGGAGGAGCCTCAACTGGGAGGATCTTGTGGGTCTGTCAGATGACATCAAGGAGAGATACTCTAACAAGTATCATGGGCCCAAACTGTGGACGGCTTTGTATGTGAGTGTCAAAACCATGAACCTAATCCGGGACACCACAGGCAACCAGTGGAAGCAGGTCAGAGCTGGAGTGATGTGGTCAAATTTACTTGCACCGGCCACCAGTCTCGCTACCACATTTTGGACCAACTGAAGTCTCCGGATAAGGTTCAAGGAGAGCCCCACATAGAGAGCATTGCAGTTGTCAATCCGGGAGATGACTATGGCCTGCACCAAAGCCATCTATCATATCAAAATAATTTTTACAGATAATTTATTGAGTTAGTCTGTTTGGTCATCAACAAAACAGAAAGCGAAGCTAAAGTATGGTGGCATCTTTAATACTAACATCCCCCCCCCCCCCGTTGGCCAGAATCCTGCTGGGATTTTACTTTGTAGCAGGTGAAATTGTGAAAATTCTGGCAGCATAGTGCAGTTATGTAATAAGGTGCTTGATGCATGCTTGGTCATGTGAGAAAGCACATGTTCAGAAACACATCCATCACTTTTTTTAAAAAAAATAACTGCAATTTGCTGCCAGAATGTACACACGTTCATTCACTCCAGAGGAAAATCCCAATAAGATTGTGGCCAGTGTAAGGTTCTATGGATTACTATCCACTTTTTCAGATATCAGTCTAAAAGAACTGATTGTAATTTATGAAAGTCTGAAGAGATAGACGGTAATTACAGTGAAATACATGTTTTAGTCTTTAAAGTGTAGTGATACTTTCATTTCAGCCCATAAGACTTGCTTTTATTTTCTGTTCTGTTGTTCTGCTTTCCGGAATAATTCAAGTAACCATTATGAAATAATGAATTGTATACAATGCAGTGATATATTGGTGGACGTGGTGGGTTTTTAGAAAAGGCAACGTAATATGAATTTTAATCCTCTATTGTTGACCCTAGAATAGGAATGCAAACTGGATAATTGGAACCGAATATTGCTAAATGTGTGTGTGTGGGGGGGAATGTCTGATACCATGCATATATTTATCAAGGCAATTTAGTAGAAGATGTAACCAGATGGTGCATAGGTTATGTAGAGTTTTCCACTGAATTAGGACTGGGAGAGCCCAAGAGAGAGATTGTTAAATGAGGCATCCTGTACATAAACTACAAAATGGAAAGGAGTAAGCAAAAAATGGGGAAGAGGAACTCTTGTTGAGGGAATTGTGATAATAGTTACAAGGCGAGTAATGGAACTCAAAGGGCCTGATTTTCAAAACATGATCATTAACACAGCCTTGTTAACAGGCTGTTTCCAAGAAGATAGTAAATGCTGTTGGAAAATTACTGGCTTTCACACTAAAGTGCAGACACGGACGGAATACCAATGTGACTGTTTCAAGACTGGCCGGGTCTGCGACAATGGGTTGGTGCTTCTGGTACAGTAAAACCTCCGCCTGGGACTCCTCACTGACAGCCTAATGATCAAATGCCACCATCGTTTATCTCCTTCTCTTATCTACCGAGAGAGCCACGTCTCCCGTTGAACGACAAAATGAAATTGAGTATCAAATCATGATCGTCATAGTGGAAGAGCTTGGGAAGCAATAAACAAACGGGGCAACTGATTAAGCAGAGGGGCAGCTGAGACATTGATCAACTGAAAGCTGAAAGGCACATGTACGGCTTGGTAAGGTGGGGCAGCTCTTTTTGGCCCTTGCTCGGATGTAAACGTACACAGGGTTCATCCTTGCTGAAGAGATCCATGACACGGTTGCTGTAGGGTTTTTTTTTTGCGGGGGGGCTGTTTGGCCCTGTTCTGGCCAAACATGTTTTATTCTTCCTAATGTTTCGCCAGTCTCTGTGGCCAGCATCTTCAGAGGACAGAACTCTGTGTTCTGGTGTGGTGTAGTTGAGTATGTGTAGCTGTAGATTCAGCTTTTTGTCCTTTTCATAAGATTGGGTGATTATGGTGAGCAGGGTGTTTTTTTGTTATGGGTGTATTGTTGTGATATGGGGGACATCATCTGAGCAGGGAGATAATTCAATGCAATTAGACCTTCCTCCCTACTCATGCTTCTCAATTAACCCTTTTATGCGCACCCAAATAGAGCTTTATTCAGCATTCCATCTCGGCGAGCGTGCGCAATCTTCATCTGGCCATCTGTAGTTTTTGCCACCCACAACTTGCCTTAAGCCCACCCTGTTTGTTTTTGGCTTCTGAATCCCCGCATGTTTCCTCAAGCCTGCTGGTATCTTCTCTTTGTATCGGGATGGTGCTATTTTTGGCTACTGAACAACCACATGCGAATCATGGTGTTTACTGTAAATGTACATGATTTATTGAAGAACCTGTTTAGAAACAACAGTAGTATTTTCTCTAGAGGAACATCTTGAGTCCTGAGATACATATTCACTCAGAGTAGCTTTAACCGGTCGTCATTTATTATCAATTTGGAAATGTGGAAATATAAGTGAGAATCCTTTGTCCCTCATCGAATTTCATCCTCGCAGATGATTCCTGTTAATAATGTTGTTGACAGCAGGGGGAGTTTCATGGGCAGGCCCTTTCTTTATGGGATGGAAGGAAACCTGCTGTAGTTTTCTGGAACTCTTCGAGGATACAGAGATTTAAGCTGGTTACTCCTTTTTTCTGTGCCTTTGCAATTACTGATGGCATTATTATTACCCATCAGGCACAGGAACATGGCTGGCTTTCCTGTTATATAAAACATGTTACACAGAAAACTAATTGGTTAGAAATGCAGACTGTGTCCCAGCTTCAGATACTGAACACAGCGGTCATCGGATGTTCATTCAAGACAGAGTCAGGTCAAAGATATTTTGCTCCTCATAAAGAAAGGCTAGACTGGCCCCTTCTTGCTCTCTTCCTCCAGCAGGCAAACACATGTTTATTTAGGCGATTTGGGGCAACTGATTAGCACTGTTAATGGGAGGGGTGGGAGTGCTGTATGTTTTTTTTCTCAACTATTTTTAGATTCATTAAGTTTTAATTCATTCCATTGTGTTTCAACACATCACTTTCCATGATTTTACCTGTACCTGTTTTAAATCTTGTTGTCTTAAGTCCTAATTCCGGAAGAAAGGATGACTATAAATCAAATACAGCAAAGCGGTGACAATCAAATGAATTAATCTGTACGAATCTTTACTTTCTGTTTCTCACTATGTAGATGATGTCCTGTAGCTTGGGGACCCTACGAAGATGGCCCCATGCTCCCTGCTTAGCAACAACAAAACACAGCGACATAAACAATTGAACAACTTTACTGAAGAATGAAGGGGGGGATAATAGGCCATAGCTTGGATTGAGTACAAAAGAACAGAATAAATCCAAGCAGGTGACCTGCTTAGCAGCCAATGCCAAACTCCCAGCATCACATGGGGCAGCCAAGAATAGGCAAGATGATGTGGGTACACTCCCCTGAATATATGACTACTTGGGGGGGCACCCGTTGCCACCTGCTGTGAGATACTGCACTGACCCTGCTGAGACAAGAACACTGTTGACAGTTCCCCACTTCTTAATTGTCACTGGAGGGGATCCTTTGCCAGGACTAGGCCCAAACACCTGCCTCGGTCACCAGGGATCTGCGCCTATGCACAAAGCTGCCCCCTTGCCGCAACCAGTGAAGCTATGACAGAAAAGTTACAAAACAATATACATAGAACTCCCATATTTATCGCTGCCAACATAAACAACACTTTTAAGATGCAACTATATTAAACTCCTAAAAACAACAACTCCATTTTATGAATGTGGGAAATTGTGCTTCTGTATCCACAATTCAAAATTCAAAACACCTGGAAATGGCCCAGTTTTGCTGCACAATGCCATGCCTGCATTGCCAGCAGGAAAAAGGATGCCAAGGTTTACATGGCAAAGGGCAGCCTAAATGTTGACAACTCCAATGGAAACAGTCAAGATGATCTACAGGATACCCTCTTGTGCTCACTACAGTTCACATAGTGACACCTTGCGAGAAAAAATTTCAGAAGTTGACTTTTTTCCCATCAGATAACCACGTCTCATCCAAACGCAAAGTGCTTGTCAGAGCTACTTTTCACCAAGTATGTACAAGTTATCAGTCCACAAAATAAGAAGTGAGGAAATAGAGTCACTGAAGATGGAAAGCCTTCTTAAAACAGTTTCTTTCAATTGTGCCACCCACAGGCACTTCAGATGGAATTACAATTTGAAGGGTTTTTTTCCCTCCTCTCTCTGTGTAGCCACTTATATCAAGGAGAACCAAATGCCCTGAGAAAATGTGAGTGAATTTTCCACACTGTGCAGTCACACCTTAGCCAAACCAATATACAGTGTATAGATCTCTGCCTTCACTGAACCAATCAAAGTTGTCTTACCTTTTAGATTTCAGATGGTATCGGTAATAATAGTCATACCAGATCACAGTGCATACCAGAGAATAAGTAGGTGTGTGTGAGAAGGAGAGAGACAGAGCCAAATCTTGAAATATTTAAATATAGAATTGAAAGCAAAATAAACATACACAGACTCACAGTATTTTGCTTCTAACTCTTATGTTTAAGCATTTCAAAGACTCAAAAGCAATATGATTTTATTTTGTTTGTTTTTTAAAATATCATGTCATGTATTTTTCCTTTCCCCATAGAGGTAAAGATTCACTCATAAAAATTGAGTATTTTGAGTATTTTAATATAACTTTTGAGGGGGCAATAAGGTTCTGGTCAGCTTATTTAATATAAAAAGAGAGTTTTCCTCAAGATGAGCTTTAAAGAACATCACACAGTAAAGAATATTAAAATTGTTATAACAGAGCAAAGAGATTAAATGCATTATCTTCAATGTGACAGCTACATTTTTGTTCTCCAGGGAAAGTTTTGAAGCATTTATTTACTCCTTGTCAAATGATGACATTTGTCTGACACATAGAAAGATTCACACAAAAAATACTTGTGGAACTACTAGCCAGGAATTATTAAGCGTTCTGATTTCACTAGAGGGCTATCATTAAAAAATTAGAAGTAGGTTTAATGGTAAACATGCAGATGACAGAGGCAATAGATTATATTTTTAAATGAAAGTGTTGAACTAATGAGAATAAATATAGAAAGTCAAAGGGAAGTTAGAGTCCTTTCCAACATACCTGCACAATTAAGTGAATCATCAAACCAATGGTGTTGACATGTTGATGATTCTGGCTAGCCACCCACTAGACCTCCTACTCTTGTATGCTGTCAGTAGAAAAAAGACTTAGAAATTTATTCAGTCTTTGATAGGCCACAAGCTCAGCAAAGCTAAATGCAGATTGTGATGAACTAGACATGGGGGTGGCGGTGGTATTTAGTGCCATTTCTTTTCTTGGACAGCTTGATTTGCTGACAAATATGTGGGCCTTTTTGGACCACCTCTATTGCTGTCTGTGTTTGTCTACTTTACTGAGTGGGGCAAATTGGACTTGAAATACAACAATAGCTTTAAGGCCATCTGCTCACTGTAGCAGGGTTTAGACCTATGAAAGCACCAACTTCTGTAGGGCTGGCATGGGCAAATACCACCTGCATAAGAAGAGTCCAAAAAACTGTGCAAACAGCCTAACCCTCTATTGCATTGAAATGCTTCCTCATTGCCATGACCAATGACTGAGAGGTTTCCTCATAGCCACATGGCCATTGATTCTTTTAAGATCTGGTTGATTTACAAAATGAAGAAACTATTCAGACTATTGACACAACTGCTATGAGTATCCTTTTCCTGCATATAAGGGCCAGCTCATTCACTCCCAACCAGTTTTTTTAGAAGCTGGATGAGAAAACAGCTAGAATTATCACATTTGGCTTTCAAGTTATAGAACGGGTCCACTTATACATATCAGGTCCCATTTTTCAGTTGCTTCTTCAATTGAATTGTCTTTCAAAGATTCTGTTAATATGTCCATCTCTGCCACTTCCATAATCTTTTTCAGAAATTATTTGCAATTTGGTATTTTGGTTTTCTTCCATTTCCATACCCTTGAAATAATAATAATAATAATAATAATAATAATAATAATAATAATAATAATAATAATAGTAGTAGTAGTAGTAGTAGTAGTAGTAGTAGTAGTAGTAGTAGTAGTAGTAGTAGTAGTAGTAGTAGTAGTAGTAGTAAAGATAAAACAGCTAGAATGATGGTGGAGGATGAGTCATGGTGAATCAAACAAAATACATGGTACAGAAATCTTTAGGGTATGTTCTCTGGTCGTGGTGGGAGAAAATAAGTGAGAATAGATGGTTGTGTTGGATTGAACTGTATTGGGTTGATATGCTATAGAAAAATACAGTATAGAAGAATGCATGGGTGGATTTCCCATCCCTGGGTCCAGCTATGGTCCATAATTATTTATTGAAAGACATACAACCCTACTCTCTATTTGTAATGAAGGTTTGATTAATCAGTGCCACAAGCTTCACCTTCATCACTGCCTCTACCTACCTACCTACCTACCTACCTACCTACCTACCTACCTACCTACCTACCTACCTACCTACCTACCTACCTACCTACCTACCTACCTACCTACCTACCTACCTACCTACCTACCTACCTGTTTGTTTGTTTGTTTGTTTGTTTGTTTAAATTTTCTTTACCCCACCTACCCATCTTGGGTCATCCTTAAAAATGACCCAAGATGGCTCACATCATTAAAATACAACATTTAAAGCTAAAAACAGTAAGTATATAACTGTCCCAAAGAATCAAACAAATAGTACATGAAAAATGGTAAACAAAAGCAACACCAGAGACACATTCAAACCAGAGAAGTACAGCAAACCTCCACTCATGTAAGCAACCAGTTGCTGAGGGATAGCCTGCCTGAAGAGAAAGGTCTTTGCCTGCTTATGGAAGGACAGCAAAGATGTCCTGTGGGGGAGAGTTCCAGAGTCTGGGGGAAGTGATAGAGTAGGCCCTCTCTTCTGTCACCATCAGATGTACCAGTGAGGGTGGTGGGACTGAGAGAAAGGCCTATCCTGATAATCTGAGCACTCAGAGCAGGCTCATAGAGAGAGATGTGGTCCATGAGATAGCTTGAACCCAAGCTGTTTAGGGTGCTACAGTAAACAATAATGAGGAGCAGGACAATGATGACAGTGATAATTAGCTGGATTGAAAGACTTCATCTCACAAAAGCTTTCAATGAAGAGCTTCCATTCACAGAAGAAGTGAAAGGGGGTCCTTCCATAAGAAGTTTCCTCCATTCAGACAATGGAAACTTTGGAAAAGTTTCCTCATTTCATGGTTATTACCGGGCATACTTCCAAGAGATCTGATGCATATTGCAAACCCCTCCCCCCCAAAAAAAGAGTTTTGTGCTAATGTAAGACTAATACATTTACTGTGGAATAAAATTTTCTGGACAATTGCACAAGACTCTTAGTTTTTGCAGTTTAGCGGACATGTTTTCCTCTCCGGAAAAATCCTAGAATGAAATGGCTTCTTATGTACAGAGCACTAAGTTTATTCTGGCAAGGACCTTTTCTTTCTCCATTAAAAAGGCATCTGTTGCCATAATCGTGGAATCTTGGCAGTAGCATATCACCTTTCTGAGCAACGACATCCTGATATGCTAGAATCTATGGCACATCACGAGACATTTGTGAAACAGACCCACAGAACATTTCAACCATGCAAGGCACGCACATCTCTCTAGGCCAGATAAGGCGCTTGTAGGTTGCTTAATGAGGGGCTGTTTTCTCTTGCAGGGGCTGCTGTGCCTTTTGGAAATATGTATGCAGCTCCTTTAGCAGTTGGATTTATGGATTAACCAGGTATCTCTGCAAAAGTCAGAGGTAACCTGTGACCAAACCCTTTCACAGCTCTAAAGATTGCCTCTGGAGAGCTCTAAAATGGAACTGTGGATAGACAAAGATTTAAGAAAAATCACCATGACATTCCATCAGTGCTAGCCATCGCTTTTCATTATGGAGGCTATCGGAATCTCCACAGTAAAAAGGGCG
Source organism: Pogona vitticeps (assembly GCF_051106095.1). Taxonomy (NCBI): domain Eukaryota; kingdom Metazoa; phylum Chordata; class Lepidosauria; order Squamata; family Agamidae; genus Pogona; species Pogona vitticeps. The sequence continues at coordinate 194,244,972 of NC_135783.1, forward strand.
AAAAACTCCCTTCCTCCTTTCCTTCCTTCCTTCCTTTCCTTCCTTCCTTCCTTCCTTCCTTCCTTCCTTCCTTCCTTCCTTCCTTCCTTCCTTCCTTCCTTCCTTCCTTCCTTCCTTCCTTCCTCTGTCTCTCTCATCTTTCCTAATCAAAGGTGAGCAGATAGCACAAGCTTTAGACCAGTGGTTCTTAACCTTTGTTACTCAGATGCTTTTGAACTGCAACTCCCAGAAACCCCAGCCAAAACAGCTTGTGGTGAAGGCTTCTGGGAGTTGCAGTCCAAAACTCCTGAGTAACCCAAGGTTAAGAACCAGTGCTTTAGAATATAGATAGGGATGGCATAACTGGAGGCTATGATATTCATCCAGAAAAGTCTGTCTCCAAAAGCAAGTTCTCATTTAGGAACTGTCTAACAAGGGGATGCTGGCTGGCTGGCTCAGGGAATCAGACCTCCTGGCTGCAGAGCCAGAGGTTGGGAGGCTAACTGCCCACAGTCCCTCCAGGGAGAAGAGCCAGCTTGTGTAGCCTTGGGCAAACTGCACATTCCCTGGGTGCCTCCAGAAGAAGGAAAGAGCAAACCACTTCTGAGGATTCTGTATTCAGGAAACCCTGGAAACAATGGTCATGATTGACTTGGATTGACTAGACTAGATGGTATATATGATGATAATAGCCGCCTAGAGTGGTCCTCATCCAACCACATAGGTGGGATATTAAATAAATAAATAAATAAATAAATAAATAAATAAATAAATAAATAAATAAATAAATAAATAAATAGTGATATGTTTTATTCATGCAACACAATGCTGGCAAGAATGGATTCTACTAGTTGAGGCAGTAGGTAAGCAGTCCTGGTTTGGGATACTGCCTTTTATTTTTATTTTTATTTTTTTATAGAATCCAAACAGAAAACCAGAATAGCACAGAAAGAACTGGCGGGATCGTTTCTCATAGCTGTTCTGATTTCCTATTTAATCAGTGAATGTGTTAACATAGTGAGAGCATGTGTAAAACCTGGACCTTTTATCCTCACTGACTTTTAAGTCTCTTCCTCTTTTGGTTATCAGTGGAAAGTACCTTAGACTTGTGTTTAAGAACTATGATATCAATCAAAAATATTCAAAGGCCATCCTTTGAATAGGGCGTAGGTAAATCTGATTGCTCATATCCTGTGTCTTTTTCTTTTTTTGCATGTTTCTGTTCATCATTCTCATCATGTTCCCACATTAATTAGTGATTTTTAAAAAACGCAGTCCTCTGAAAGTAATTTTTTAATACAGACCTAATATCAAAATATTAGTTTGAATGAATATTTTGGCACGTCTAAACAGCCCTGGATAGATAGCTTAGTGGTTTAGGTATCTGGCTGTGGAGCCAGCGGTTGGGAGTTCAATTCCCCTACTGGGCCTCCTGGGAGGAGAGCCAGCCTGTGTGGCCTTGGGCAAGCTGCACAGCCCCAGGGCACCCCCCAAAGAAGGGAATGGTAAACCACTTCTATGTATTCTCTACCTAGAAAACGCTGGAAAAGGTCACCATAAGTCTGAATTGATTTGACAGCACATGATTATTTATTAAACAGACATTAATTGAATTTTACCTCACAGCATTTGTAGAAATACAGAATCTGGCGGGTTGCTCAGTTATAGGCTGCCTTTTACTTAGAGCTACAGATAAGGATCTGAATGGTAAAGGTCCTCAATCATCCCAAAATATCAAAATGGAAATGCTATCCATTGCTTTCAAAGGAAAATAGATAACTCTGAGCGCCGCTGAGACCATTAGTTGCGGCTAAAAATCATGTAAATAAATAAATGGAGATAGTCAAGGAAAGTAAAGTGTTCTGCTTATACACCACCCCATAGCACTTGAAGCATTCTCTAATTTGAATTTAATTAGGCTACACCTTGCTCCCCACCCCATGAGCTGGGCACTCAATTTAACAACCCTGGAAGGATGGAAGGCTGAGTCAATCTCAGTCTTGCTAACTGAGCCCGCCAGGATTGAACTCATGTCATGAGCAGAGTCTTAACTGCAATACTTCAGTTTCACGACTGCACCACGAGGCTCCAAGCAGGGAGACAAATTTCAGAATGAGCAGTGTAGAACAAGGGGAACCTTTGATCTTTCTGTGTGTACTGGCTGAAAGCCATGTTATCTGTCTCACTGATGCGGAGCTGGCCATCTGGGTCTGCCCTTTGGCCTCAGGTTTTGGCCCTGAAAGCTTGGGCAACAACATAACCGCCACAATAAGTGGGTTGTTGTGTAAGGGGTTTCAACACTCATGACTATTACTGTTGCTGTTGCTTCTGCTACTATAAATTTATTTTGGTGATGGGACTTTGGGTGAGGGGTTTCTTAATAACCATGAATGCTCTCAGAGCCGTTGTTGCTTTATCTGAATTGAAATCTGCCAATGGATTGTGAGTCAACATATGTTTCCACCATGTTTTTGCATTTGCAAGATACTATTTTAAAAAAAATACAGGCATTGATTAGGGTTGTCAGGCTCAGGCAGGGACAGCAGGTGACTTACTGGTAGTGGATGAAGCCTCACTATTAGTGTCCTGAATTGGAATATTGTAAGTAGGCTGTACTGTGTTGGTAAAGGCCAGGCTACTGCTATTACACAGTAATTGCCTGGCTGACTCTGAGGTTCCACATTCCCTGTCAATGGCAGCTGTTACTGTTACTGTTGCACATTGCCTGTTTCCTTCCATGCTTGAAAAAGACTAGGAGTCTAAAGTGCAGGTGGTCCGCTATACTAAGCAGACTAGATGCTGAGGTTCAAGGGTCTCTAATCTTGTTTAACCTCATCTAGTTGCATGTGATAGCTTGTTGCAGAAAGCTCTCGGTGAAGGTGGGCAAGGGTGCTCACTCACAGGAAGCTACACCTCATCCAAAGAAGAGGGCAGGGTTTGCATAAGTGGGATTTGCTAAATTACTGTACCTGTAGATAGCTTAGTGGGTTAGGTATCTGGCTGAGGAGCCAGAGGTCGAGAGTTCGATTCCCCATTAGTGCCTCCTGGGAGTCCAGCCAGTCTGTGTGCTCTTGGACGAGCTGCACAGTCCCAGGGCAACCCCAGAAGAAGGGAATGGGGAACCATTTCTGAGCATTCTCTACCTAGAAAACTATAGAAAGGGTCACCATAAGTCAGAATTGACTTGATAGCACTCAATTACTGTATTATTATTAAACTGTACAGAAAAATGCAAAATTAGATTTTTTAAAAAACCCAATAATTTGAATAGCTATTGATGATAGTTCATATAGTGGGACAGAAACTGACCTGCTGACCTTCTGAGTTTGCCAGCTGGGTGCTTCTAGCCATGAGTGGGAAATGGTAGGATCCATGATCTTCCTCCTCATGGGTGTTGGTTTAATCTTTATATAAGCCATTCCAAGGAAAGGTGCCTAGGAAAGGAGGGCTCCTTTCTGGCTGCCTTTCCGATGGAGGACTGTCCTCCTTAAATGTGGCCATCCTAATTAGGGCATATGCTTGTGTGCATTTGTGTATCAAAGGCTGATGACTAGGGTGCAGAAGGAGGCATTGGAAAATACATTTTTTCTCCACTGGGCCCCTTTGTGCGTAGCCCATGTCCAAGCAAACAAACATTCAGACTTCAAAAAGCCTTTGGGCAACCTCTGCAATGCTCTCGTGGGTCCTCTGCATGCTGAGCATGTAGGGTTTAGGTTTGTTTTTGATGTTGTTTCAGCTCTGCTCATTTTTGTGTGGGGAACTATAGTAAATTGAGTGTCTGACAGCTCTTGAAATCCGTGTTCTGTTGCTTTTCAGGTTGAATACATTCTGGAATCAATGAAAGAAAAATGTACCGTTTTTATACATGTTTAATATATTTCTACAAGAAAAGGTCAAATGAAGTGGAACATTTCATTTTCGGTGATCTCGTGTTTGCAGTGGGAGACAGGAATTATGATGATCAGATGAAACGGCCGGGCTGATATATTCCAGAGACACGAAGACATTTCCTACACTTACAGGCAGTGGCAAAAATAATAGAACAATACTGAAATCCAGACACCCACCTGCCTTTCACAAATGCCCTAGTGAAGGGCCACACAATACAGGGACCCCTGGGAAGCCGTACAAATGAAAATGAATGTTTAATACAAGTTAAACTCCAGAGTCTGCTAAGTACTTGCTAAGCCTTTCAAAGGCTGGTTCACAGGAGATTTTGTGCATCCACTGGCAGGCTGTTGACAGTTAAGGGAAGACCCAGTGCAGCTGGGCACAGAACTTCAGGGAGGAGGCAACAGAGGAGTTGTAGACACATTTGACAGGTACAAAGGCTTGGAGGTACAGATTTGTGAAATGGAAGGGAGGGAGGGAGAGGATTTGAAAGCCAAACAGCAGTAACTAAAGCTGCAACCAACAATCCCATAATTCTGGTGAAATTCCATTGATTCCAGTAGGAATAAGGCTCTTTTAATAGGATTTGCAGGCGAACCACAGAGCTTGGTAGAAGAACATATTGTTTTAGCATTGCGGAAGATGGCAGCTTTAGTTCTTGGCCTGTAAACATGAAGATTACCAACTGGGGAGTTTCATAGGGTGGTTGTTGCCAGTGTTACAGTGTTGTCAGAATCCAGGGGTGCTCTATATTGAAAAACAGCCCTGAGAATTGCTTTGCATTTTGGTGAGAAGTGGTTAATGACGGAAGAAGAAGAAAGATTCTGGGATTTTTCTTGTTTGGCATCTCTTTGTGAATGGCAGTAAGCAGAAGAGGGGACCCTGTAGACCATCTTGACTGCTGCCATTGGTGTTGTCAACATTCTGTCTGCCCTTTTGCTATGTAAAGCTTGGCATCCTTTTTTCTGCTTGCAATGTGGGCATGATGTTTTGAAGCAACATCAGGTCATATCCTGGCTTTTTGAATTGTGACGAGAGAAGTATAATATCCCACATCCATAAACCAGAGGTTTGTTTTGTTTGTTTGGTTTTTTTTTGAATAATTGAACTACTTGATTAGAATCCTGTGGTTTAGAGTGGCGAAATAGAGGGGAAATCTTTGGGGGAAGTGCATTTCCCTGTTCTCCTGAAGTTACAGTATTTCGAGTTCTGTCTTTTCTTTTAAAAAACAAGCAGACCAGGAAAAGAGTAAAGATGACAACTAGATGTTGAGAATGTTTTGTTGAGTCCTTGTTCAGCTTTTTGTGTGTTTGTTTTTTATGCTGTGGAGTAAAACTAGTCAATCACAGTATGTGTTGTAACCTCATAGCTTGCATTCTGATGCTAGTATCTGATAAGACAGATTTCTAAGTAAATGCGCTGGTGAATCTGTGAAATGGATTGGTGAAATACATCCCTGGCAGTGGGAAGTTGTGGGTGTGGGTGAGTGTGCAAGGAAAACAATTTCTCACAGCCATCTATCCTGGAATTACTGGGTCAGTATAATGCCTTTTTGGTGAATGGCTGGTTTTCCTACTAGTATCCATATCAGAGCACTGGGAAAGGCAATGCTTATGTGAACAGGATGGGGGAAACCAACATTTTATCTTCTAAAAATGCAACTGAATTAAGCAGACAGTTTCCAAGGAACAAAGCAGTAATAATTTTAAAAGGTCTGCAGAAAAGGTACAGAAATTAATCAAGAGTTAGAAAGGTGAAATGACTACTGAGATCAATATTGCCTCATTTCTGCCGCTGATCATTATTTTCAATCATTTGTGAGATAAAACGTACTGTATTTCATTTCTTGTAAAACCTCAGGTCTATAATGAACAGAAATGGACCTCAGCTTACCACATCCCCTCTGTTACATGCTTGTTCTTTAATGCTGTGATGGTGTCTGCTTACCCTCTTCTTCAGTTGCACTCAAAACTGAGCAACACCTGTAGGTTGTTCTTGTTTCTGTTTCATTTTTCTATTATCGGTTTTGTTCAGTTTATTCCTACTTTTATTCGAATGTTGTGTCTTCACTTGAGCACCCGGCAGGGGTGGAACGATGATTTATAAGTATGTCTGTCAGCAACAAGCCCTAGACTTGTGAAGCCTGATAATGATTTTAAAAATGGGTGAAGACCTGATGGCATTTTAACTGGCTTTCAGTGGAGGCTATTTTTCAGTTCAAATTTCAACTCTGCCAGGCCATCAGGGTTCATCATTCCACAAACTGCATCCAGCGGATACCAGAATCACTCCCTGACATCTCTAAGTTAAACAGAAGGACCAGGTGATGGAAAGGACCACCATGGAAGACTCTGGCAGCAACAGGCAACTAGAGAGATCAGTACTCTGAGCTTTTATATACATATAGCAATGTCCTTTCCTCTTTACAGTGCCGATCTTGACTCAGAAGAAAGTAATTGCTTTTAATGGAGCTAAGTAAATGCGGGGCCACCTACACTGCAGTTTGCAGTCTTCTTTCTGCAAACATGGACAATACCAAACAATCTCCTTACACTACAGGGTGCTTGCAACCCATAGCATGACCAGTGTTATCCATGTCACGTTTTGCCATCCTAATCAGACGGCAAAGGATTAGGGGAGCATTTGTCTGCATTTGAATCAAACCAAATGTGCATTTGGACAAACCGAACATGAAAGGGCCATGGGAACTCAGTGGGGTTGGGCAGGGTGGAACTTTGAAAGCTCTTTCAGGGTCTCTATGAGGCAGAGCACACAACTAAGTCATGGATCACAATGGTCAAAGCTGTCTTCCAGGGGAAAGGGGGTGCACCGGCTAAAGCTGGGCAAAGGAATTCCGAGGACAGCATCCACAGGAGCTTTTCAGAGCAATTCTGCATCTAAGAGCATTCCCAAGTTGCAGACCTGGCATTTCAGAGGGAATACAATCACCTCCCCCCAAACACAAGGTCCAATCCCAGTCCCTCTTGGCTTTTCTGCTCTCCAGCAGAGCTTCTTCTTCCAAGACTGAGCTTCCGGTTGCTGGTTTTTTTCCTTAGACACATTCTCTCCTTTACTGCACCAGAACAACGATTTGGGACATCCAGAGCGTCCCTGGCATCATCTGAAAGACAGATGGATTTGCAAGACCAAGATAGGGCTGTGTATCTTTAACAGAGGTCTGGATGATGTATCAGACTAAGACTCAGGAGACTGGGTTCAACTCCCCACTTGGCCACAGAAATTCAATAAGGGATGTTAATGGCAAAACTAATCTTTAAATATCTTACTACCCAGTGTGGTGTAGTGGGTAGAATGACAGACTAGGACTCTGGAGAACAGGGTTCAAATCCCCATTTTGCCATGGAAACTCACTCTGGGTGTGGAACTGCTAAAAACACTCCTTAAATACCTCTCCTACCTTGAAAGCCCTACTAGAGACTCTATAAGTTGGTTCTGACATGAGTGGCATATAATTAACGATATCTTAGAAACCCTATTATGGTCGCTGTGACGGCCTTCCTCAAGACTCACAAAGGGAGCTCGTCACGTCACTTTAAAACTCTTTACTCCACTTTACTGCCACCAACCATTCCTTATAAAATAACTCAAACCTAAGGCCAGTATAATTTTCAAAATAAAAACTTGGTTTATTGAGTACAAACATAAAGGAATGGTAAATCACTGTTAAAGAAATAATCAATCAATCACTGTTTCTCAGGCACTAGCTATCACAGACTCTTTCTCACTGACTCTCACTGACTCTCAGAACACTTTAACCCTCAGCTCATTCTCTCATCTTAAGTTCCAGTCAGCAATCTCTCATCTCTCTCACACACCCCTTTATACACCAGCTCCTCTCCTTAAGTTCCGCCCTCCGTCACACCATTGGTCGCCTTAAGTCAGTACTTACTTGACAGTGTAAGTAAGTTTCCTCCAGCGGCTTCATAGTTTATAGTTTCCTCCAGCAGCTTCATATCAATGACAAAAAAGCATGGGGACATCACTAAGCCCTGAGGACCCCTGTAAGTGAATGACCACAAGGCTGAACAGCAGGCCTCCAGCACCACCTTCTGGAAACGTTCAGCCAACTACAGCTAGCTCACCTGAGTTCCACACATGATTGATGGTAGTGACTGCATTGACAAATCTAGTAGAACTAATATGGGCATGATCTAATGGGGATTTGTGATTAAAAGTAGTTTCTAGGGATTTTGTTATTCCTTTAGTTAGCAGAGTATAAGGTAACAACAAGTATACACTTGGGAGAGATCAGCCCAGTCTTACCAAACACCTTCCCTGATACGTTCACCAAACTAGTACTTTATATGGTAAAAACCATTCTAGAAGCATTTAAAGTAGAGGGGAAGGTATCTTTACTTACAGTAATCATTTGTAGTTACAGTTAGAAGAAAAAAGGGGGAATGAGGATGGCCAGAGGAAAAAGAGAGCTATCTGCAAAACAATGGGAACAAAAAAAAAAGAGGAAGAGGGGTATTGGTAAAAAAATTTACCAATCAAGATAGTGGCAAAATACAATCACATTAGGTTGTAAAGCTCCCCTGATACCTAATGTTAGTGCATGCAAGACTGCTATTATCCCAACATGAACCCTCTGTCCATTTCTCCATATAGGCCCCCAGATGAGTGACAAACTGTCACCCAAACCAGGCCTAAATCCAGACTGAAAGAGATTTGAACATTAATTTTATACAAGAAAGCTTGGACTTTTGCAGTCACCACTCACTCTAAGACTACAGTGGTGCCTCGCTTAGCGACGTTAATCCATTCCAGGAAAAACGTCGCTAAGGGATTTCGTCGCTAAGGGAAATAAAAAAAACCTAGAGAAAAGCATTAAAACGTGTTTAATGTGTTCCTATGGGCTTGAAAACTGACCTTATGCGAAGATCCTCCATTGCAGTGGCCATTTTGGGTGCCTCTAAAGCGAGGCAACACAGCGGGCGGCCATGTTGTTTACCCAGCGGCCATTTTGGAACCGCCAATCAGCTGGCCGAAAACAGAGGGCTTTGCGATGGTCGCTTCCCTGCGATCATCGCAAAGTGAAATTCCCCCATAGGAAACATCGGAAAGCCATCGCTTTTGCGATCACAAAAACAGCATCGCAAAGCAATTTCGTCGCTCAACAGAGCGATCAGTAAGTGAGGCACCACTATATAACTTACTTAGGCTGATGAGATCCAATGAAGCTTTTTAGAAGATGTTTTATGGCTTCTTCTTTTAGAGTGACTGAAACATAACCCTCATCCAAAGAAGTGTTAATTGGAACCTAATTGGCTGGCCCTCCCTGAACTACTTTATCAGCCAGGAGGTACACGGGTCTAAAAAAAAATGGTTAGTTTAATTTCTGGAAGCAGCTTGTTCTCCTCCCGAAGAGTTTGCAGTTGAAGTTTGAACAAAATGAAACTTAACCATCAGAACAGAGCGAGCCCTTGCATGACCTGTGCTCCAGAACCCTCAAAAGGAAGGTCAAGCCAGAACGGATCTCATTGAGTACCTGTAAATCCCCCCAAATATTGAAAATAACCTTCTGGATTTATTAGTCTCTAAAGTCATGAGATTGTAGTGGCTCCTCCATGGCCCTATTCAGTAGGTTGCTCTCACATTGTTATTTTTGAAATAAGAAACAATGAGAAGTAAACCTCTTAACACATGAGCTTTAATGCAGAGCTTTTACGTTTTATGCCCTCAAAACATAATGCTTTACAGGTATCAACATTACTTGTAACACTTTACTACAAAGTTCTGGCTTTAACACTGCACCCATAGTAGAGGATGACGGACCCGAGGTCATTAGTAAATTTCATAGTCAAGTGGAGGTCCCCAGCCTTCTAACCACACTGGCTCTGGAAGATATGACACAAAGTTCATCTCCAGAAAACCTCCGTTTAATGGCGAACTCACTCAGTCCTATATATTAAAGCCACAGAGGGCTCTCATAAAGGTGGAGGTTTTTTTTTTTTTGCAGCGTTCATAAATAATCCCTTCAGTGCCTTTTATGCTCATCCTTCCTTTGGTCTCTTGGCTATGAAATATTTATTTCTCCCTTTCCGCTGGGGAGCCTGCCTTCCCCTCGCAGAAACTATACCTGTTTGTTAATTCTGAATTCAAGGAGAGGAAAAGAGAGAGCAAACCAACAAGTCCGCTACCAGAATCAAGTACTGTAGTGTTTGGGGCTGACTTGAACCCATTTAGACCAGACCTTGGAGTTTTGCCCAGAGTTTCATGCCCCTGAGGGGAACAGATCCCACTGCTTTCTTCCACAGACATCTGCTTGGCCACGGTGGGAAGTAAGATGCTGGCCATGAGAGATCTTTGGTCAGATACAGCAGAATTGCCTTTACATCCCCATTCCTCTTTTTCCTGCCCACATACATTCAGTATTTATAAGAAAATAAGTTTCACTTCTCTTGTTAGACCAGTCTCACAATGCAAAACATTATAGAGTTAGGGAATGTCACCAAAATGTGACTTCTTATCCCCATGTTTTTTTTGTAGGGGTGGGTGGGTGGAGATCATCCATTCTTTTCCATCCACGTGTAGCTCTCCTCTCTCCTTGTCTTTCTCCGGCTTGTTCGCTTTCTTTCCCCTTGCTAATAGCTGGTGTGGCTAATAGCCTGTGGCTTTTTGTATTGTAACACCCAAGCCCTCATTTGATACAACTGGTGCTTTTAAAATAAAATTCCATTTCCATCCTGAAGAAAAAAACAACAACAACCCCATGATTATTAGGGAATTACTAAACCCTGCAAGACAATAGCAAAGGTGCCAAAGAAGAACTGTACTAATGGAAGAGAACAGTGTGAATCGATAATGTGTGGAGTTGTTTTGAAAGAAAAGGACTGAAACAGCCCAGTTTGCTTTCCACCAGCATTTCCCCTATGTAGAGTATAAGAAAGATGAATACGGTCTGGATGCAGGTAAACCTCTTAACACATGAGCTTTAACGCAGAGGGAAAGGTCTGGCATTATGCCCTCAAAACGTAATGCTTCACAGGTATCAATATTACTTGTAACACTTAGGGAAGGACAAAGTAGGGAAGAACAAAGCAATCTAAATATGGCCCATTCTCCACACTAATCTGTAATCTAATGGGGGGGGGGGAGGAGAAACTCTACATGGCAAATTAATATTTAAATATATATTGCAAATATCCATTTCTATTTTTATTTAAATGTACATTTCTATGTTTTCTCTCAGAGACATGCATTGTAGGATGTATTTTCTCTTAAACTAGATATTATAAAGCAAGTTTTTTAAAAAAATTATTCAAAAACAGCAGGCAGTGTAAATCAAAATTATATACTAACTTTGCCATTCTCTCATGTCTAACTTCGTAATCTGTTTGTGCAATTTTTCGACATTCACAGATGAGGTGTACAATTGTTGTTGTTGTTGTTGTTGTTGTTGTTGTTGTTGTTACAGAACTCCAGGCACAGTGAAATTTATAAAAACATTGACTGGTGTTATATAACAATTACAAGTTTTACCCAAAGAAACTGTGTATCTGTTAAATATTGACACGGGATGTATGCTGTTCCTAATATTGCCATTTTTGTAGCTCTGATGGTAGTGTGATTTCTGAGATC